>NC_052310.1:72033121-72186755 GCF_016432855.1 Salvelinus namaycush
GGAGTCTGGGCTGCATATCCACTTATGCTGCACAGAAGTTAACACACTTGAATAATGCAACACAGCATGTAGAGATGTTGAAACTGCTAATTACTGTTCCTAAAACAGTACAGGCTAGAACATTACAATGCAAGAAGATACCGCTAGCTTCTAGCTTTGTAGGCCAAGTTTCCTTGCTAGCTCACAGCTGAAGCCAAAATCAGTTCACAACCCTAGTACCTTATTTCTGATAATATGCAAACCATAATGCAACATATTGCTGATTGTCACCAAAAACTTTATTCGTTCTATTCATCTCACCCACATCGCATCTCTCCCAGACAAGATCATCTTTGCTTCAGCCTTGAAAGGACTTTGTGTGTGAATGAGGTCATGGGTCTCAAAGAAACATCGCACACTTTTATAAAAGAAGAATTGCTTCTTCTATGCAAATGTTGTTGATCAGTACAATAAAATAAGTCCCAAATGAAAGCTAAAAAATGTTTTTCATCTGTAGCCTCATGAAATCACAGAAAACAAGCTTAATAACTCAATGCATGCACACACTCCTATTGAATAATCATTCACCTGTATTGTGAATAGGGCTAGGCTACATCTTGATTCACCCAGTTTATCAATAGAGACTTTCCATTCAAATAAATGATTACCATTATGTTGTTATGTAGTTAGATTGGTAAAAAAAAACATGATATTGAACTCAAAAGATCTGTCTGGATCAAGTGCCATTCTGTGACTAATTCGAATTCATGGTATCGTTCTGGTATCGTTTTGGTATCTAGTATTGTGATGGTATCGAGTATCGTGATACTGTCAAGAGAATTATGTTCTCAAGGTAGATAATCCAATTTAATTATATTACTCAGTCTGCAAACCAGAATTTGTAAGATCCTGGTCGAATGAAACAGACCCAGCTAAAATAGTCAAAAAGGTTTATTCACGGGAATGTTCTGAAGTCAAGAATACAAAACAATTCATTTTATACTGACTTCCCACGCACACACAGTCACACAACCAATGGCACACACATACACACAAACAGACGCACACAATGTCCTGCTACAGTGCAATGCCACTGTCTCACTACCCAGCCGACAGAGATTAGGGAGACCTTGTCCTTGAGACGTACTCCCCGTTCTCTCCCAAATCTCTAGTCAGGTCGGCACCGAGCTCAGACAGTCTGTGTTTAAAATACCATAAAGACATATTGTTTTACCCTAATTCTGACTAGGACTACACATTTATTGATTATGATTTTATACATTCTAATCAATTCCATACAATTATATGTTTCAGGGCGGAATATTCTAATCATTCAATTAACAGATAATTCTCAACTAACAGATACTGAACCTGGTATCGGTTTTGAAGTCAAAATTCTTGTATTGTGACAACACTAATACATACCATACGAAATGTAACATATCATACAAAATGGAGGGAGACAGATTTACTTTTACTAATTTACATCTAGTCCAGGTTGCCCCATCCATGGCCTTCTCGTCCCACATGTCTGCCACAGCCAGGCCTGTGGTACTAATATCTCAAACTCCATGATTACTGTAGTTTTAGGTAAGGCCTTGAGACAGTTAACTTTTCCGCTGACTAGATCCACAAAATGGGGGAGCCCTGAGGAAAACACCAGTGGAGGAAGAAAATGTGGGATGCAGGGAGAGAGGGAGAGAGAGAGAGAGAGAGAGGTCTGGGGTCCACTCATCAACCAATAATTCACAAAATGGGACAAACCCAATTGACAAACCCATGAAATATCCTTCATGTACAAAGCAAAACTCCAAACAATGCATGCAGAGCAGAATTAGGACTATACCCGCTAATTATCAAAATCCAGAAAATAACTGTTAAATTCTACAACCACCTTAAAGTAAGTGATAACCACACATTCCACCACAAAGCCCTAACCTGCTGAGAGACCTAGAGAAGAGTCCCCTCAGCCAGCTGGTTCTGGGGCTCTGTTCCCAAACACAAACAGACCCCACAGAGCCCCAGGACAGCAACACAATTAGATCCAACCAAATTATGAGAAAACTAAAAGACTCACTGTAAAAAATCAAGCAAAACACAGAAAAACTAGGATGCTATTTGGCCTTTAGTACAGAGTGGTAGAATACTTGACCACAGTGACTGATCCAAAATTAATAAAATCCTTGACTATGTACAGACTCAGTGAGCATAGCATTGCTATTGAGAGAGGCCGCCGTAGGCAGACCTGGCCCACAAAAGGTAGAGGTAGAAACTAAGCTGCACTTTCTAACCTCCTGCGAAAAAAGTGTATGAACACATTAGAGACACATATTTCCCACAGATCACACAGACCCACAAAGGATTGGAAAACAAATCAAACATTGATAAACTCCCATCCCACTGGGCACACACTGGTTGAATCAACGTTGTTTCCATATCATTTCAATGAAATGACATTGAAACAACGTGGAATAGACGTTGAATTGACATCTGTGCCCAGTGGGATATCTGTTAGGCGAAATACCACAACGTGCAATCACAGCAGGAAGATTGCTCTATCCAATCAAATCAAACAAATTGTAGGAGTGAGACCGCCACCATCCTTCAAAAAGGAACAGGGGCGTCCAGTAACGCCAGGACTGTAGGCTGTCAGAGGGCCACTCACTGTTTCCTGGGTTAGATACATGTATTGTACTCGTTCATTCAGTGTTATACAAAAGAAAAGCCTGTTGCCTGACCAAGAGGGAGCACACACACACACACACACACACACACACACACACACACACACACACACACACACACACACACACACACACACACACACACACACACACACACACACACACACACAGGGAGAGTCGTGGCAATGGTTGTAAAGTGTGCTAGTGTGCTTTTGAGCCCTGCACGATCTGTGGGTGTGGGTGCGTGGTCCGCGTGTGTGCGTGAGTGCATTAGTTCAGCCACAGGAGTGGGCATGCATCGCAATGGCTCTGCCTAGGGCTTACTCTACTCTCTACTCCACGTATCACTCTGAAGACACTCCCTACTCCTGTCTAACCCTTCACACTGAACCATCCCCTCAGGTTTACATTGTGTACAATACCTCATACTGTAGATGGAACAGAGAAATGAAAGGAGCGGCTCTCCTTGAGGTATTTGCGACATTGAAAATATGAAGGGCTC
Source organism: Salvelinus namaycush (assembly GCF_016432855.1). Taxonomy (NCBI): domain Eukaryota; kingdom Metazoa; phylum Chordata; class Actinopteri; order Salmoniformes; family Salmonidae; genus Salvelinus; species Salvelinus namaycush. The sequence goes on from NC_052310.1 coordinate 72,036,287, forward strand.
ACACTGGCTGAAATTCAAGTGTTTTGTGGGAATGTGAGAGACTTCATGTAATCCGTGTCATGGGCTACTAACAGCTTACTACACAACATAGTATTACTTTTTTTAGCTACAGTATACATATCTCCCTGGCATTATACATAATTTATGCAGAAGCATACAATACATTTTTGGAATCACCTTGTTGTGCTGTGCGTCGGTCCTTGAGGGCAAATTTTGTCATCAAACTTTGTCACCAAAGTCTGGCATTCTCTGGATTTATGGGGCTTTCAAGAGAACTGGGAACTCGGGAAAAAACAAGGTTGAATCATGACAATGATCTTCAGGTCGGAGCTCTAGAAAGAGGCCCGAGTTCCCGACTTGGAATTCTGAGTTGGATGACTGTTCAAAACTTATTTTCCCAGTCGGAGCTCGTTTTTTTCAGAGTCTGAGATTTCCCAGTTCCCGAGTTTCCAGTTGGATTGACAGCATGGCCAATGATCAAGGTGTTGAATGTTTATCCTTTTAAGCTTGGAAAGAGACCCTTAAACGCAGACTTGGACCACACTCCCACTCCACTGAATAGCAGGCTAGTGATTGTTTTGCAACGCTTACGGTTAGCCACTGATTCCTTCCAAAACACTCATTGTTGAATTTGTGATTTTCAACATGTTGTGTAATGTTTATGTCCAATGGCCGATGAGCACCGATACATTTTATCAAAAATGTATCTTCATATGACAAGGATTGAAAAGGATTTGCCAGTAGATTGTTGAAGTGATTCATGATGATGAAGTCAGTCTGCAGGTGCCCAGCCCGCTAGAACGCGATGAGCCAAGTGAAGCTGGATGGGCACTTCTAATGTAACTCTATGGCAGCACACAAGGGGCTTGAATTTTCGAGCTATAGATTTTGCGGTGACGTAGTGTCCCCATGAGTGACAGAACACTGAGCCAGTCACGGCGCAACTAGAGAACATTACCAACCCGTACGCTGTGTATTTTCCGCTGGCTGCCCCACCACAACAGAAAGCACTGAGCTAGGCTGAAACACCTGCATTTTGGAGCTGCCTTACGCAAGAAAGCAAAAAAGAGACCATGTTTGTATGGAACTTTATTAACTCAATTATAATTTTTTTATATTGTTTGCAAACTGATATGTGACATGTATTAATGCCAAAATAATATGTAAAACCTGTGAATGTTGCCACTGGATGAGAGAGAGAGAGAGAGAGCAAGGAAGAGGGAGATGGAGAGAAAGAGAGAGGGAAAGAGGGAGAGCGAGAGAGATGGAGAGGAAGAGAGAGGGAAAGAGGGAGAGAGAGGACGTTGGCATACATCATTTATAAATGTCAATGGGAGACTATTTTAGTCCAATGTGAGCTCTGACGAAGGCCTTGAAGCCGGTACGTACAGTTTAATAAAGAGCAGTGATACTAGCAAGAGCAGTGTGCAGGTTTCTTCTTTTTTCTCATCTTATTCAATTATTACCATGCACCTGCAACAAAGGTAGATCAGATGTGCGAGTGCCTTTTGAATATTGAGTCCAATGTGATTAAATTCCTTTCCTACTTCTCAAGGGTTCCATCTGTGTGTAAATGTCCCCATGAGCCTTATTCTCAGTGATCCTCAAGGGTTCTTTGGGAAGGCTGATGGTTCTATGTGGAACCATAATGACTCAAAGAACCCTTTGAGCTCTTCAATGGTTCTTTGCAGTTCACGTTGTGTCAATTAGGAGCGGTTGATTTTTATCGTTCGGTGGTTCTGAATTCTCTCCTCAGGGTCCCCCAGCTGTTCCAGAGGTATCTCACTTGATTCAGTTAACACTTTAACAGCTATGGAATTTTAACAATATAATATGGGTGTCAAACTGATTCCATGGAGGACCTCATGTCTGCTGTTTTCTGTTTTTTCCTTTCAATTAAGAGCTAGACAACCAGGTGAGGGGAGTTCTTTACTAATCAATTACCTTAATTATCAATCAAGTCCAAGGGAGAACCCACACTCAGCCCTCTGTGGAATGAGTTTGACACATGGGTTCTAAAGGATCTACAAATAACTTTTGAGATTGAGAAAGGTTCTATAAAGAACCTTTCTCGATAAATGTTATATAAAGAACCATAAAAAAGGTTCTATATAGCCCCAAAAGGGTTGTAACCATAGCGGAACCATTTTTGTGCTATATCTAACTTTTTTGTATGGTGCTTTATAGAACCTTAGGAAAGGGTTATTTATAGCACCATACAGGTTCCATTTAGAACTTTATGACCATGGTTCTTTACATAAAATGTTTTTTTATTTAGCACCAAAAAGAGTTCCGCTATAGTTACCAACCAAATAACCCCTCTCTGGTATTATTTAGAACCATTGTTTTTTGGTGTGTAAATGCTGCAGTCCTTGGTCATCAGTACTGTAACTACCCAGTGATAGGCCTAACCCAGTATGACACTACTACACTGCAGTATCAGTAGATAGTGGTTTGTGAAATTGCAGGGTCTGATTTTCTCTCTCTTGTTTTCTTCACCAGATAACGATGTGACTACAGAAGAGGACACTGAGGATGGACAGAAGACAGGAGGTTAGTGGCCATGACAGTTTCAGAGTTCTGTTTTTTTCACCTTGACGTGAGATGCAATTACACATTGAGTGTAGGTTATATGTGCACGTGTTGGAGATATGAAACAGTAATAAAGAGTCAAGGAAACACACGCACACTATGGTTGGAAAATACCACTTTTAGCCTTTTGACCTATGTCAGCGCGTTTACATTTATATATGAATTTTCAGTACTCTGACTAAGGTTAGAATTCTGAAATGTTAGCATAATTAAAGAGTGATTGCTTTTCAAACAGTTTGAGAGAGAGAGAGAGAGAGAGAGAGAGAGAGAGAGAGAGAGAGAGAGAGAGAGAGAGAGAGAGAGAGAGAGAGAGAGAGAGAGAGAGAGAGAGAGAGAGAGAGAGAGAGAGAGAGAGAGAGAGAGAGAGCGAGCAGGTATAACGCTTCACAAGTAAACCTGTGAAAATCCTAACACATTTATTTGATACATTCAAGGTGCGGGTAGGTAAGGGGTGGGAAATTGTGTCTGTCACAAAATGGAATGTTCGTTCATTGGTGACAGACACAATTCCAGCAGTGACAAAATCAGTGGTAAAAATACCAGGTACACTTTCAGGAAAAAAGGTGCTATCTAGAACCTAAAAGGGTCCTTCGGCTGTCCCCATAGGAGAACAGTTATTGGTTCCAGGTAGAATCCTTTTGGTTCCATAGAGGGTTCTACGTGGAAACCAAAATGGTTCTAGATTCTGTCAAATACAGTGCATTTGAAAAGTATTCACATTTTGTTATGTTACAGCCTTATTCTGAAATGTATTAAATTGTTTTTTTCCCCTCATCAATCTACATACAATACCCAATAATGACAAAGCAAAAACAGGTTTTTAGAAATATTTGCAAATGTATAAAACAACAACAACTGAAATATCACATTTACATACTGTAAGTATTCAGACTGTTTACTCAGTACTTTGTTGAAGCACCTTTGGCAGTGATTACAGCCTTGAGTCTTCTTTGGTATGTCACTACAAGCTTGGCACACCTGTATTTGGGGAGTTTCTCCCATTCTTCTCTGCAGATCCTCTCAAACTTTGTCCGGTTAGATGGGGAGCGTCACTGCAAAGCTATTTTCAGGTCTCTCCAGAGATGTTCGATCGGGTTCAAGTCCGGGCTCTGGCTGGGCCACTCAAGGACATTCATAGACTTGTCCCGAAACCACTCCTGCATTGTCTTGGCTGTTGTTCTGTTGGAAGGTGAAACTTTGCCCCAGTCTGAGGTCCTGAGCACTCTGGAGCAGGTTTTCATCAAGGATCTCTCTGTACTTTACTCTGTTCATCTTTCCCTCGATTCTGACTAATCTCCCAGTCCCTGCCGCTGAAAAACATCCCTACAGCATGATGCTGCCACCACCGTGCCAGGTTTAACCAGGACTTGGCGCTTGACATTCATGCCAAAGAGTTCAATCTTGGTTTCATCAGACTAGAGAATCTTTCTTGTCATGGTCTGAGAGTCTTTAGGTGCCTTTTGGCAAACTCCAAGCGGGCTGTCATGTGCCTTTTACTGAGGATTGGCTTCCGTCTGGCCACTCTACCATAAAGGCCTGATTGGTGCAGTGCTGCAGAGATTATTGTCCTTCTGGAAGGTTCTCCCATCTCCACGGAGGAACTCTGGAGCTCTGTCAGAGTGACCATCGGGTCCTTGGTCACCTCCCTGACCAAGGCTCTTCTCCCACGATTGCTCAGTTTGGCCGGGTGGCCAGCTCTAGGAAGAGTTGGTGGTTCCAAACTTCTTCCATTTAAGAATGATGGAGGCCACTGTGTTCTTGGGGACCTCCAATGCTGCAGACATTTTTTGGTACCCTTCCCCAGATCTGTGCCTCGACACAATCCTGTCTCGGAGCTCTACAGACAATGCCTTCAACCTCATGGCTTGATTTTTGCTCTGACATGCACTGTCAACTGAAGGACCTTATATAGACAGGCATGTGCCTTTCCAAATCTTGTCAAATCAATTGAATTTACCACAGTTGGACTCCAATCAACTTGTAGAAACATCATAAGGATGATCAATGGAAACAGGATGCACCTGAGCTCAATTTCGAGTCTCGTAGCAAAGTGTGAATACTTATGTAAATAAGGTAAAAACCTGTTTTCGCTTTGTTATTTGGGGGTATTGTGTGTAGATTACTGGGGGAAAAAATCATATTTAATCCATTTTAGAATAAGGCTGTAACGTAACAAAATGTGGGAAAAGGAAAGGGGTCTGAACACTTTCCAAAGGCACTGTAGTTTATCTGGTATGAACAGATGCTGCCTCTACAGATAGAGAAGTGCTTGCTGTATGTATTTGAGAGGGAAGAGAAAGTTTACAGCAAATGTGGTATATGTGAACTTCTGGTAAGTTGCTTCATGAAGTCTATCATTGAATACCGGTCCAGGCCTATATAAGCTCTAGAGCTCTGAACTTACTTTGTATATCCTGTCTGTTGTTGTCATGCAACCAATCAAACCAGTGCTACTACCACCTCTACAGTAGTTGACTTGTAGATCTCGTGAACACCGTCCACTACATGTGCAGCCAACTAAGCATAGAGTGAGAGTGACTTTTGGTTTTATTGTCTGTCTCAGGAAGTGTTTTTAGATTATATTGTAGTGAGATGTGGGCCACCAACCATGTGCTATCCTTCAATTCACCCAAACACTTTTAGATGTGGGCCCCCAACTGTGTGCTATCCTTCTATCCACCCAAACACTTTTAGATGTGGGCCCCCAACCATGTGCTATCCTTCTATCCACCCAAACACCTTTAGATGTGGGCCCCCAACCATGTGCTATCCTTCTATCCACCCAAACACCTTTAGATGTGGGCCCCCAACCATGTGCTATCCTTCTATCCACCCAAACACCTTTAGATGTGGGCACCCAACTGTGTGCTATCCTTCTATCCACCCAAACACTTTTAGATGTGGCCCCCAACTGTGTGCTATCCTTCTATCCACCCAAACACTTTTAGATGTGGGCCCCCAACCATGTGCTATCCTTCTATCCACCCAAACACCTTTAGATGTGGGCACCCAACTGTGTGCTATCCTTCTATCCACCCAAACACTTTTAGATGTGGCCCCCAACTGTGTGCTATCCTTCTATCCACCCAAACACCTTTAGATGTGGGCACCCAACTGTGTGCTATCCTTCTATCCACCCAAACACCTTCAGATGTGGGCACCCAACTGTGTGCTATCCTTCTATCCACCCAAACACCTTCAGATGTGGGCACCCAACTGTGTGCTATCCTTCTATCCACCCAAACACTTTTAGATGTGGGGTGAACTGTGTGCTATCCATCTATCCACCCAAACACTTTTAGATGTGGGGTGAACTGTGTGCTATCCATCTAGCCACCCAAACACTTTTAGATGTGGGCCCCCAACTGTGTGCTATCCATCTAGCCACCCAAACACTTTTAAACCTTTACATTCTTTACATTCACCCACATCATTTACCGATTATGTTTCCAATAGGATTCCTTTATAACATGAACATAAAGGGCAATTTTATAAGCATAGTAAAATGTGATACAGAGTGATCCATGAGGCACAAAATGACTAAATCATAGAGATTGTACCTCATAGTTAACATTATCTGAGGGATGTTTTCTATTTGTTTCCTTTCATAAACTGGGTGGTTCGAGCCCTGAATGCTAATTGGCTGACAGCCGTGGTATATCATACTGTATACCACAGGATGACAAAACATTACTTTTTACTGCCCTAATTAAGTTGGTAACCAGTTTATAATAGCAATAAGGCACCTCGAGGGTTTGTGTATATGGCCAATATACCACGGCTAAGGACTGTATCCAGGCACCCCGTGTTGCATCGTCCTTCCAAGATGTAGTCCCGACACAAATCTAGGGTTGCTACCCAAGCCGACTGCTCGTTCGTTCTATTGGTTCAGTTTCTAGAGACGCAACCCAGTCATTCAGTCTTTTTGTTCTGTTTCTATGGACGTGACCCAGTCGTTTGTTCTAAATGTTCCATTGCATACTGGCTGGCAACATTCTTATCCCTTGCTTGCTAGCTAGCCAACTACTGCTAACTTACAGTCACGTCAAAAAGTGCAGCCAGAATAACAACAAAGTAGCTGCATTTGCATTTGTTTAAGCTGTTTTCTAGTGACATTTATTTGGATACATCCATAACAATGAGCTACTGAGGCGTGATTTCGCCTGGCATAGAAAATGTGCTCACTCGTCAGAACACTCAGAGGAACTAGCCAACTACACAGCTAACACAATCACTTCAAACTGAAGATGGAAAGACTGCAAACTAGCTGCACTTTTCAGTTTACATGATTCATGATTTTGACTGGCTGAGAAACTCTGCCTGTCTGTCTTGTCCCGACTCCCGACACGTTACTATTGGACAGCTGGAGATCAAATTTGAATATTGAAACAATGTTGCAAATGTCGGAGAGATAGACAACAAGGTGTATACAAATCTCCGCTGTTGAAAACCAAATGTTAGTCTAAAAGAAATGTGAGATAATGTCTAGATACTTTTTATAGTGGAAATCAAGTTTATAAATTGCGTGGCTGGGCTGATGAGACAGTGGATTGCTCAGCCAGATGGAACAAGTACATTTTTAACGTCATAGATTTTAACGTCATAGATTTAGCTGGTGGTAACTTGTGGAATAGACACCGGCTGGAATGCGGTTTGAACCAACCAGGATTAGACCCACTCGTTGTATAAATTGGCCATATACCACACCCCCTTGGGCCTCATTGCTTAAATATCTCATCTACCATAGCCAAATGCTCCCATCAGCTCCAAATATCTACTGTATCAACCACACTCCCACTGACATTATCCAACATAAAACATAATTCCCAGCCCTGTGTTGTCTTCCCTCCACTCCTCTCCCAAGTCGCCCCCCCCCCCCAGTCTTGCCCAGTGCCCGGTTCAGCCCTTGTTTGATGGTGACGGCTGTCTGAGTTAGTGCCAGCCACTGGCCCTTTCATACTGTTCCATCAGCCAGAGGATGATTCAGAGCTGGGCTGGAGCTGGTTCAAGGGTTGCTATCCATTGGTTCTCACGTGGCCATGGTGCTTTTGTCCCAGACTCAGCTCTGGACATTGGCCTCAAAGCCTCTTTCATGCTATTTGAGACTTGCCATAATGTGTGATAATATGTATCACACAACTGATACCTGTCCTTCTTGTAGCAGGCACATCCCCTTCTAAGGAATCCAGAAGCAAGAATCAGAGTGAAGACCGCCATGATGACGGTAAGGGAGTGTGTGTTCTAGTATCAACTTTCTGCATGGATTGCATTTTTGTATGTGTGTAGTAGCATATTTACAGTACAGTTGTTTCTCTCTCTGTGTGTGTGTGAGTGAGAGAGCGTGCAAGCGTGTGTGCATGCAATCATTCATGGTCAGTATCCCTAATCTCCATCTCTCCCCTGTGCCAAGTTCCTCTCTGTGGAAATGAATACAGGATGAAGCCGGGAGGTTTTATAAAGAATGTTTTCTTTCAGGGGAAACTTATTTAAGAAGCATTATCAGGCTATTCTGCAGTTTCAGGGCCTTTGGATGTGTAATATTGAAACAATTATAGGCCTCTCCAGTAAGATGGACCAGAGATAATTAGATTCTTACACTGGAGGGCGTCGTAAGGCAATTAGCTTGGCACACCATCCGTTTGGCTCCAAGCTTATGGTTGGGGGGGGGGGGTTAAAAAAAAGATATCTACTACAGTGATGTTTTCTTTGGGGAAATAATCGCTCTACCGCTACCACTTGATTGTAGTCTAAAGCACACGCATTAGACACACACACACACACACACACTCAGATAGCCGCAGAGGCTGGAAAAGATAGATAGCTAGTGAAGCTGCTTCAAGGGCACCAATGCATTGTAATCTAATTGAACAAAACACTGACTAACACCTCCTCAGATCTCGCAGTCACACACACACACACACACACACACACACACACACACACACACACACACACACACACACACACACACACACACACACACACACACACACACACAGTCACACAGTCACACACACACACACACACACACACACACACACACACACACACACACACACACACACACACACACACACACACACCTCCTCACATCTCTCAGGCTATACACGTTGTATCACTACCTCTGCCATAATCCATAGCCATAATAATTAAATATGATTCAAAAATTCAATCACAGGAATTATGGAGCGTAAGTATTTAGTAATAATCTTTATAAATCCTAATTTATCAGGCCTGCTGGATGCTTAATGGCAGCTAATCCACAGACAAAAGGCCTTGGCACAGTCACTCTAGACATTTTAGAACACGGGAAAATAACACTCCTTCAGCCAACCTCTTACACACGATCCAGTATGAATTTAAAGACTGTTCTGTGCTGTAAAGGTGTAATTGTATTTAAAGGAAATATGAATTAGTCAGGTTTAATATGATTCTGTGATGTACTGTAAAGGCTGGGTTGATGTACTGGCTCTAATTTAAATTACCTAAACTTCTCATTTGCTCTAGCACAGGAACAGAACCATAGTTTGCCAGTGCTGTGATAAAATATTGTGTAAAACAATGAATTTTAAGAATTTATCTGCACTGTATGTTTGTTAGCTAGCTAGCCAGACAGTTTAAGAGGTAGGATACCATACACTTTTTTAATTAACTGCCAATATGCCAACATTCAATTCAAACAATGCGGTCAATCCACAGACATACACTAGCTGAAATCAGTCGATGATAGGATTTATACAATGGGTGGGTCTAATCCTGAATGCTGATTGGTTAAAACCGCATTCCAGCCAGTGACTATTCCACAAGTTACCAACCGGGAAAGTCTATGACGTTAAAATGCCTATTTACACTACCAACAGACTTCGCAATCCACTGTCTCATCAGTCCAGCCAGGCAATTTATAAACTTGATCTCCACTGTAAAAAGCATCTAGACATGATCTCCATCTATATTATCTTAAGTTGAAGTCGGAAGTTTACATAGACCTTAGCCAAATACATTTAAACTAAATTTTTCACAATTCCTGACATTTAATCCTAGTCAAAATTCCCTGTCTTAGGTCAGTTAGGATCACCACTTTATTTTAAGAATGTGAACTGTCTGAATAATAGTAGAGAGAATTATTTATTTCAGCTTTAATTTCTTTCATCACATTCCCAGTGGGTCAGAAGTTTACATACACTCAATTAGTATTTGGTAGCATTGCCTTTCAATTGTTTAACTTGGGTCAAATAGCTTTCCACAAACTTCCCACAATAAGTTGGGTGAATTTTGCCCATTCCTCCTGACAGAGCTGGTGTAACTGAGTCAGGTTTGTAGGCCTCCTTGCTCGCACACGCTTTTTCAGTTCTGCCCACACATTTTATATAGGATTGAGGTCAGGGTTTTGTGATGACCACTCCAATACCTTGACTTTGTTGTCCTTAAGCCATTTTGCCACAACTTTGGAAGTATGCTTGGGGTCATTGTCCATTTGGAGGACCCATTTGCGACCAAGCTTTAACTTCCCGACTGATGTCTTGAGATGTTGTTTCAATATATCCACATAATTTCCCCTCTTCATGATGCCATCTATTTTGTGAAGTGCACCAGTCCCTCCTGCAGCAAAGCACCCCCACAACATGATGCTGCCACCCCCGTGCTTCACAGTTGGGATGGTGTTCTTTGGCTTGCAAGCCTTCCCCTTTTTCATCCAAACATAACGATGGTCATTATGGCCAAACAGTTCTATTTTGTTTCATCAGACCAGAGGACATTTCTCCAAAAAGTACAATCTTAGTCCCCATGTGCAGTTGCAAACCATAGTCTGGCTTTTTATGGCGATTTTGGAGCAGTGGCTTCTTCCTTGTTGAGCGGCCTTTCAGGTTATGTCAATATAGGACTCGTTTTACTGTGGATATAGATACTTTTGTACCTGTTTCCTCCGGCATCTTCACAAGGTCCTTTGCTGTTGTTCTGGGATTGATTTGCACTTTTCTCACCAAAGTACGTTCATTTCTAGGAGACAGAACGCATCTCCTTCCTGAACGGTATGATGGCTGCGTGGTCCCATGGTGTTTATAGTTGCGTACTATTGTTTGTACAGATGAACGTGGTACCTTCAGGCGTTTGGAAATTGCTCCCAAGGATGAACCAGACTTGTGGAGGTCTACCATTTTTTTCTGAGGTCTTGGCTGATTTCTTTTGATTTCCCCATGATGTCAAGCAAAGAGGCACTGAGTTTGAAGGTAGGCATTGAAATACATCCACAGGTACACCTCCAATTGACTCAAATTATGTCAATTAGCCTATCAGAAGCTTCTAAAGCCATGACATCATTTTCTGGAATTTTCCAAACTGTTTAAAGGCACAGTCAACTTAGTGTATGTAAACTTCTGACCCACTGGAATTGTGATACAGTGAATTATAAGTGAAATAATCTGTCTGTAAACAATTGTTGGAAAAATGACTTGTGACATGCACAATGTAGATGCCCTAACCGACTTGCCATTTCGGACTACTACACAACTATTGATTTAGAACCACAGAGAGTTACTGCAAGTTGCAAAAAAAACAGGAGCTGCCTCCACTATTCCAGCACCATTTCAACTTCAACATTTCAACATCATCAAATCACCTCTGCTTAGTCTAATACAGTGACAACTAAAAGATACCAAAAACAATTTAGTCCAATCAACGTCAGCTTCTGTGTGTGTGTGTGTGTGTGTGTGTGTGTGTGTGTGTGTGTGTGTGTGTGTGTGTGTGTGTGTGTGTGTGTGTGTGTGTGTGTGTGTGTGTGTGTGTGTGTGTGTGTGCGTGCGTGCGTGCGTGCGTGCGTGCGTGCGTGCGTGCGTGCGTGCGTGCGTGCGTGCGTGCGTGCGTGCGTGCGTGCGTGCGTGCGTGCGTGCGTGCGTTCATGCAAGTAGAAAAACATGTTGACTCACCCTACTTGTAGAGAAACGCCAATGCCATCCTCCTCATTCATGTTGATGACATGGTATATCACTCTGTCATACAGTACACTATTTTATGTTTTGTTGCCCTAGGCTACCTGGCTAAAATGCTTGCTCGCTAGCCGAACTTCCTTTCATGGGCAACGTTAGCTAGTTAACATTAGCCTTCTACATCTAGCTACATATTTAATTCCATCCTCAGGCCAAGGGCACAATGTATGAATTTATGGTTGGATTCCAATTGCAGTTCTAATCATTGGCCAGTACGGAGAAGTAAAATGATAAGTCCAAATCTCCATCCATGGCTAATTTAGGAAAGGACCAATTTTAGCTAGCTAGCGACCGGAGGACAACAACACAACGAGATGCAACAATTCAAGATGTTTCTGTCAGTGACGTATTGCTCTTGATGTGACGTGATGTGATTGGAGTGAAGCTAAGTCCAAACTGGCTTCCCTTGACACTTTTTTTTGGTGCTTCAGGACTATTCACAGTTGAGCTCACTCAGTTTAGCTGAATGCTGATTGGCTATTATTTTATACTTTTTTATCAAGGTAGTCCAAATGCTCGCTGGCTTGCCTTGCATTCAATGCTACGAGCGGCAACAATGTCATACTCTTTTTGACCGAACAGCATCAGATAGTTGGCCTACACACAGGGTGGCTGTTTTGCTCGTTCGGATGCTTTCTCCGGGGAGATACATTCAGCCTCTTACGAATTGAAGATAAATTATTTTATATGGGTTTTGTATATGTTTTTTTTCTTGGTACATTTTCGCGGGAAGCCTGGCTTCCCTTGGAACCATGAATACAAGCCACTGATTGTAGGGCAGTACATGTACATTGAACAACACAGCAGCTTGTCGGCGTATTTTGTTATTTCTGTATAACAAAACATTTACGACGAAGTTGGCTCTTTTATACTGGGGGTCAATGGGAAACAATGCTTGTTTTCTTCAATTTGTGGGCGTGGTCGAGGGGGAATTCCTTATTATTACGTGAATATTGACTCTCAATATTCATTCCATTTAGACTTTGGATTTCTTCCTGACAACAACGGCTGCCATTATCACCGCATTATGGAACTTTGAGGGTTTATGACATAGCCCGTCTAGCAATTAAATAGGATCTCTATGGTTACAACCCATTTCGGGGCTATATAGAACCCTTTTTAAGGTTCTTTATAGAACCTTTATGGAGAATGGTTCTATAAAGAACCTTACTCAATATCAAAGGTTATAATTAGATACTTTTGAAGAACCATCATGTTTTTTTTATTCTGGTCAGCCATATTATATCCCAAAAATTCCTTAGGTGTTATTATTGTGTTAATGGACAAGTTAAATCAGGTGTGCTAGTCCTGCAACAGCGGGGGCTCCCTGAGGAGAGAATTGAGAACCACTGATTTAGTCAGCTTTTAAATGTTAAATGTAAATGTTCATAGTAATATCACAGATAGAACAATGAGACCGATATTTCACCGGATGTATAAATATGACGCATCCGCTTGGCGGATGGTAGTGAGAGGAAGCCCAGCGGCCGGCAATGGATGAAGATTTTGGCCTACATTCTGCAAAATTTCTCATCGCTGAAACATTTGACCTCAATACAGTTTTCAATACAGTTTTCTGTTCCCAAAACTAGAATCTGTTATGAACAGAGTGGACAAAAAAAATTGCGTTGTTTATGAGTACAAAGGCGAATTGAGTTATTGCACACATACGTGCACTTCACAGAGTAGGCATTCCCTAACGGAAATATGCAGATGTATGCTAGAATGCTCCAGTTGGATCTCGTTAGCTCGTGCATGGCTCTGCCCATCTCCTTGCTTGTTCTGCCCACTGTGACTCATCTGTTCCCATTGGAAATGACAGGCTGTAGTCTATCTTGGTTTATTTATACAAATCTTTGGTAAAATGTAACGTGTACGTCTTCTTCTTCTTTGGTATTATGGCAGTCCGCAAACAAATGTTGAAGGTGCATGCTGCCACCTAATGTATTGGCTGTGTATCAGCCTACTATTCTGTAGTATGACTTCATTACACTTTGTGAAAAAGTTGCCCTACAACCTAACCCTACATCCATTAAAACCCAATCACTATTCCACTACTTTGGCCCTATCTAATTCCACAACTGGCCAGCAGCCTGGACGGGACACTGTTGTTCAAAACACCTTGTAACTCTGCTGCAGTAAAATCTCGTACACCCAAGTACTTCTCTGCATCTGCCACCACAACATCTATCTTCTGTGATTTATGTTCCATTCCTGCGTTAACGTTGTCCAGGAACGCTAAAAAACCAACCTTACTGAAGCACATGTTATTCCTATCACTCTCTATTGACCTCAGCCTACTTACAGGAATCCCCTTACGACCCCATCTTCCTCTACTACTCTCTATGAAATGGCCATATATACAGTATATATTTTTAATACAGACTAGCTAAAAAATAAGTGAAAATGTACAAATTATCCAATGGATTATGATCATTTTCAGGGGAAAAAGTGGAGGTGCCAAACATAAGTTTGTACCCCGTCATTTGAATTTGCTCCATGGCTCAGGGGGACACAAGGCTGTTTGGCACATCTCAGTCACCAAGAGGAAGAACTTTGCAGCTGTTTCTGATTAATAAACAATGCCATGCTGGTGGTTGGTAACATTCAAATATAACTAAGCCCGGAAAATAATTTGTATGTCCTATCATAGGAAATACACTGCAATCACATGGATTTGCATGAAGTGAGTAGTTCAGATTTGTCACTTCAAGCCCAAATATTTCATACTTTGACTAAAACGATGACTTATTGACTTAAAATCATTGTGCAACATCAGGGGTAAGCTCTGGTCATCGTCTTTCAGCTCGAAAAAGTGGAAGAGAGAGAAGGAGCGCGAGAGACTAACACACCAGAATGTTCCTCTGACCGGAGTATCAGCTGTCATTTTCTGTTCGTTTTCCCACAATTCTTCATGTTGAATCTGCGAAAATGACCCGCGTTCACTGGCATACAGCAGGTCGTCGCTACAACACAACTCTGATGACAGCAAGCGATAGAAGACCCATGCGGAATTCTTTAGGGCTCCCACCCAGCCTACTAGAGACAGCATGGGAGACTTGGTCTTTACTCCGGTACACGATCTACACATGCAGCCTGATTCCGTTTCTGCGTCCCAAATGGCACCCTATTCCCTAAATAGTGCACTACCTAAATAGTGGGCTATGCACTCGTTATTGTTATTTTATTGTGTTACTTTTTACTTTAGTTTATCTGGTAAATATTTTCTTAACTCTTCTTGAACTGCACTGTTGGTTAAGGGCTTGTAAGTAAGCAATTCACGGTAAGGTCTACACTTGTTGTATTCGGAGCATGTGAAATAGGGTGATATTTGGGTGGCAGCCCCTGATTCTCTGTCTCATAGGGGGACTAATTTACAATCCTCCTGACGTGCTGTGATGACCTGCTTTGTGATGTAATTGTCATAAAATCCAAGAACAGGATACAGAGAAAGAGAGAGAGAGGGAGAAAAAGACTGAAAGAGAGAGGGAGAGTGGCTGAGTGGAAGAGCGAGGCAACTGAGAGAGACACTTTAACCAGAGGCTTGATAAAGAGACAATGTCACAGGCCAGTTGGCATGCAGCAGTATCACTCTTCTTTCTCTATTATACAGTATAGAGAAATGATCAGACGTCACAAGACAGAGCTGGAGCAGGACACACAGCCAAAGTTCGATCCCCTATCTGTTTACTTAGCACACAGCAGAATAAACCAGGGAAAGGGAAAATGAGATAGACGGATGAGAGAGAGGTAGAAGATAGGTCGTCATTGTAAGTAATAATTTGTTCTTAATTGACTTACGTGTATAAATAAAGGTGAAATAAAAATATACTAAAAATAGGCGATTGAGGGAAAAGATAGGCAGAGTGAAAGATGACAGGAGTTGGTTTAAGTGATGCAGAAGGATACTAAGTAGCGTTCTTCAGTTTATCCCCGTAGGGGAACCCTTTATCTAGGGTTCTCCCTAGAACTCTTTATGTAGGGTTCTTCATAGAACCCCCTGTATATGGTTATTCCTTAAATTATTTATGACAATACATTATTACACATATCATAAGGCCTTTCTTTCAGGGCCTAGTTATACCATAGCACAATGGTGTTAGGAAACTCCTAGTTTACAGGCCACATCAGGCCTGCAAGTCACATTATGCTGGCTGGCAAAGTGAATCCAGCCAGATATCCAACAGTTTAGTTATATTTTTTCAGAATGACTGCCAGTGTTAGGATCATTGTGCGGAGACTACCTAAGCCATTTAAACTGGAACAACCATTTCAGTATCGGGTGCAAAAAACCTAACTGATTAGATTAGTTTAGAAACGTTTATGTTATTTCACTTTGTGTAGCATCATATTAATCAATCAATCAATGTAAATGCAAAAACACAAATATTAAAAACAATTCTAAAAATCTACCTGCAGTAGAGCATGCTGAGTAATGATAATGATTATGGTAAAAGTTTGCCTAACTAGCCTAACTTCTTGACAACTCATCTGAAACATGATATTTTTATAAATCAAGGTTAAATATTGCTGTGTGCGCTCCGCATTTTCCTCAAATGGTCACCTCATTCAGATAAAGATGAATGTACCTTGTTTATTGTGTGGTATTCCTCCTGCTGGCTGAGGCTCACTCCAGGCTGTCAGTTGTCACTTCACTTTTCAGAGCGTGAGGGAGTGTGAGGCCACGGCGAAGATGCATGATGACTCTGCAGTGTGATTGGTCAATAATCTAACACATCTAGGGTGTGTTGTGTGGTTGTCAGCTATTAACTCATTCATTGCAGGAATTGACACATAATGTGTTGGAAAATGTTGTCAACACAGTGTTTAAAGTAACACAACATGTGCCGTCCCTAACTAGACACAGGGATGTGTTAAAAAATAACACAGTGTTTCTAAGAGTGTACATTTTTCCTCAATAAAGAAGTTATCAGCAAAGTCAGAGCTAGTAGGAAAAAATACATGTATTACTTTTTAATGTGGGGAGAGAATTAAACTGAGAGGATTTATTTATGCCACACACACTCACACACACACTCACACACACTCACACACACACTCGCACACACTCACTCACTCACTCACTCAACCTCACACGCACGCGCACACACACACACACACACACACACACACACACACACACACACACACACACACACACACACACACACACACACACACACACACACACACACACACACACACACACACAGACACACAGACACAGACACAGCAACATGTATTCCCTTACCAGTACAGTATAGGCAGCTACTGTAGCCAGTAGCCTGTTTGCTCTTACATAGACAGGCTTCCCTCTGTGTTCAAACAAGCTCAGTGCAGGCATGGAGAATCAATGGCTTTTCCCCCTATGACGTCTGGCTTTCCCAGCACGCCACGCAGTGACGCACACGCACACACCCACACCTTGCACAGACACACACGCACACACCCACACCTTGCACAGACACACACACACACGCACACACCCACACCTTGCACAGACACACTCGTCACATATAACGACAGCTGCTGGTCGTAGCGCTCTGAAGCACTTTCAATTTGGCCAATTTCTCAGTGTGTTTTTCACCCATGTTTTGTCCGACGCAAAGGTTGGCTGGAAAGAAGAGCAGACAGAGAGACAGTGTTTGTGGCAGAGAGTCATGGGTGAAGGGAGTGTAGGTTGTTGCTATAGGCAGCTATCTCACTGTAAAGGTTTAATATTCTACACACATCCTAATGCCTCTCACACAAACCCAGCAGAAACCCCCAACTGGAAGTGCATCAGTCTCCTCAACATTAGAGAGTAAAGTGGTGTTATGTACTGATGCTGAAAGCTAAGTCACTCAGGTGGATTCATCCATTTGTAAACCCTTCTGTCACACACACATGCTAAGGACCTAGCGTAGCACACACAGCAGAGATTATTTATAGCTAGAGTTCCACAACAGTAGATATTGAATATGATTTCTCCACAGGCCTTAGCTAGTCTCCTGATTAACTCCCTGCCTATGTATCTGCATCCTGCTGCTTGCTGACGGTCCTACATGAGCATATTAGGGGCACATTCTTAACAATATACAAGCAGTCGTATGAACCTCTCATTCCTAGTAGTACTGTACGTCCAAACCACTGACATACACTACCGTTCAAAAGTTTGGGGTCACATAGAAATGTCCTTGTTTTTTAAAGAAAAGCAATTTTTTTTGTCCATTCAAATGACATCAAATTGATCAGAAACACAGTGTAGTCATTGTTAATGTTGTAAATTACTATTGTAGCTGGAAACAGCTGATTTTTAATGGAATACCTACATAGCGTACATGGGCCCATTATCAGCAACCATCACTCCTGTGTTCCAATGGCACGTTGTGTTAGCTAATCCAAGTTTATAATTTTAAAAGGCTAATAGATCATTAGAAAACCCCTTTGCAATTATGTTAGCACCGTTGAAAACTGTTGTTCTGATTAAAGAAGCAATAAAACTAGTTAGACTAGTTGAGTATCTGGAGCATCAGCATTCGTGGGTTCGATTACAGGCTCAAAATGGTCAGAAACAAAGCACTTTCTTCTGAAACTCGTCAGTCTATTCTTGTTCTGAGAAATGAAGGCTATTCCATGTGAGAAATTGGCAAGAAACTGAAGATCTCGTACAAAGCTGTGTACTACCTCCTTCACAAAACAGCGCAAACTGGTTCTAACCAGAATAGAAAGAAGAGTGGGAGGCCCCAGTGCACAACTGAGCAAGAAGACAAGTACATTAGAGTGTCTAGTTTGAAAAACAGACACCTCACAAGTCCTCAACTGGCAGCTTCATTAAATAATACCTGGAAAACACCAGTCTCAACGTCAACAGTGAAGAGGCAACTCCGGGATGCTGGCCTTCTAGGCAGAGTTGCAAAGAAAAAGCCATAGACTGACGAGTTTCAGAAGAAAGTGCTTTGTTTCTGACCATTTTGAGCCTGTAATCGAACCCACAAATGTTGATGCTCCAGATACTCAACTAATCTAAAGAAGGCGAGCTTTATTGCTTCTTTAATCAGGACAACAGTTTTCAGCTGTGCTAACATAATTGCAAAAGGGTTTTCTAATGATCTATTAGCCTTTTTAACTTGGATTAGCTAACACAACGTGCCATTGGAACACAAGAGTGATGGTTGCTGATAATGGGCCTCTGTACGCCTATGTAGATATTTCATTAAAAGTCATTTACAACATTAACAATGTCTACACTGTATTTCAGATCAATTTGATGTTATTTTAATGAACAAAACATTTGCTTTTCTTTCAAAAACAAGGACATTTCTAAGTGACCCCAAACTTTTGAACGGTAGTGTACATACATACTGTCCTATGAGCCTCTCATTCCTAGTGGTACTGTACGTCCAAACCACTGACATATATACATATAGTCCTATGAGTATGTTGTAAATCTGAAGTGAACTAGAGTGAAGTGCAGAACCTCGTACTAAACCCTTCATCCAGATACAGACTGAATGCAGTAGGTACAGACTCAAAAATGTGTTTCAAAAAGCATACAACATTTTTGAATTGTGTAAATTATTTTGTCTGCACAGGGGAATCATATCCCCTCATCCTTTACTTTAAATAAGATGAGGAGGATGAGTCACTGTGGTGCTTTGTCCTATTAGTGACACGCAGACAACACACACACACGCACACACACAAAAAACACGCACACACACACCTTCCCTACTCCTATTGTGTAAAATTGTATTTTAGAATCTACTTTCATTAATATCTCAACATTCTACAGTAAGAGTTATTTCACCTGCATATAGCATTGGGAGGAAACAATGTGACAATACTGCCCCCTGCAGGCGAAAGCTAGTAGCTGTAAGATACAGTGGTGTCACTACAATGTGATGGGTTATAATAGGGTCCGTGCTATCTGAGATCCTTGGGACATCCCTACCCCATTGAAGTTGACAATTAAAATGGTTAGGGTTAGTGTTAGGGTCACTTAAGGGTAATGGTTAAGGTAAGGGTTAAGGTTAGGGTTTAGGGTGGGACCACAGGAGGTTGGTGGCACCTTAATTGGGGAGGACAGGCTTGTGGTAATGGCTGGAGTGGAATTAGTGGAATGGTATCAAAAACATCAAACACATGGTTTCCATTGACTCCTTTCCAGCCATTATTATGAGCCGTTCTCGCCTCAGCAGCCTCCAGTGGTATGGACGTCCCAGGGATCCCGGATAGCACAAACCTTTAGTAATAGTGATCCTTGTGATATCACACACGGAATGTGTTCTAAATTCTATATAGTGCACCGCATTTGAACAGGGCCCATAGGGCTCTGGTCAAAAGTAGTGCACTATATAGGGAATAGGGTGCTAGGGTGCCATTTGGGACACATCTACTGAATCAGTTTGAAATGTACTGAGCAAATGTATGTTTTTGTCATTGTGTCCTTGCATACTCAGACAGAAAATATTCATGCTTGCCAGATTCAGACAGAGTGATAACAATGCTATTGGATGAAGTGTATGGCAACTACATGTGTTTACCCATGAATGATATGTTGTGATCATGTTAGATAGGTGGTCCTGTTTGGCTCAGATGGTAGAGCATGGCGCTTTGCAATGCAAGGATTATGAGTGATTCCCGCTGGGGCCACCCATATGTAAATGTAAGCTAGCTGGTCTATAGGTTGCTTTGGATAAAAGTGTGCTAAATGGCTTATTTATTTATACTGAACAAAAATATAAACGCAACATGTAAAGTGTTGGTCCCATGTTTCATGAGCTGAAATAAAAGATCCCAGAAATGTTCCGTACGCACAAAAAGCCTATTTCTCAAATATTGTGCACAAATTTGTTTACATCCCTGTTAGAGAGCATTTCTTCTTTGCCAAGATAATCCATCCACCTGACAGGTGTGGCGTATCAAGAAGTTGATTAAACAGCATGATCATTACACAGGTGCACCTTGTGCTGGGGACAATAAAAGGCCACTCTAAAATGTGCCGTTTAGTCACACAACACAATGCCACAGGTGTCTCAAGTTTTGAGGGAGCGTGCAATTGGCATGCTGACTGCAGGAATGTCCAGTAGACCAAGTGAAACCATGCCAGCCCAGTACCTCCATATCCGGCTTCTTCACCTGGGGGATCGTCTGAGACCAGCCACCCGGACAGCTGATGAAACTGAGTATTTATGTCTGTAATAAAGCCCTTTTGTGGGGAAAAACGAATTCTGATTGGCTGGGCCTGGCTCCCCAGTGGCTGGCCCACCATGGCTGCACACCCTGCCCAGTCATGTGAAGTCCATAGATTAGGGTCTAATGAATTATATGAACTGTTAACTCAGTAAAATCTTTGAAATTGTTGTATGTTGTGTTTATATATTTGTTCAGTATAGATAGACACAGCATTGTTGGAAACATAAATACATCTCCACCTGATGTGACAAGACAGACAAGACAATATATAACTCTACTATCTTAGGCTGCATACAGTGCCTTGCAAAAGTATTCACCCCCCATGGCATTTTTCCTATTTTGTTGCATTACAACCTGTAATTTAAATTGATTTTTATTTGGATTCAATGTAATGGACATACACAAAATAGTCCAAATTGGTGAAGTAAAATGAAAAAAATAACTTGTTAAAAAAAATTCAAGAAAATACAAAAGGGAAAAATGGTGCGTGCTTATGTATTCACCCTCTTTGCTATGAAGCCCCTAAATAAGATCTGGTGCAACCAATTACCTTCAAAAGTCACATAATTAGTTAGATTGCACACAGGTGGACTTTATTTAAGTGCCACATGATCTGTCACATGATCTCAGTATATATACACCTGTTCTGAAAGTCCCCAGAGTCTGCAACACCACTAGGCAAGGGGCAACACAAAGCAAGCGGCACGATGAAGACCAAGGAGCTCTCCAAACAGGTCAGGGACAAAGTTGTGGAGAAGTACAGATCAGAGTTGGGTTATAAAAAAATATCTGAAACTTTGAACATCCCACTGAGCACCATTAAATCTATTATTAAAAAATGGAAAGAATATGGCACCACAACAAACCTGCCAGGAGAGGGCTGCCCACCAAAACTCACGGACCAGGCAAGGAGGGCATTAATCGTAGAGGCAACAAAGAGACCAAAGATAACCCTGAATGAGCTGCAAAGCTTCACATCGGACATTGGAGTATCTGTCCATCGGACCACTTTAAGCCGTACACTCCACAGAGCTGGGCTTCACGGAAGAGTTTCCAGAAAAAGCCATTGCTTAAAGAAAAAAATAAGCAAGCACGTTTGGTGCTCGCCAAAAGGCATGTGGGAGACTCCCCAAACATATGGAAGAAGGTACTATGGTTAGATGAGACTAAATTTAGCTTTTTGGCCATCAAGGAAAACGCTATGTTTGGCGCAAACCCAACACCTCTCATCAACCCAAGAATATCATCCCCACAATGAAGCATGGTGGTGGAAGCATCATGCTGTGGGGATGTTTTTCATCGGCAGGGACTGGGAAACTGGTCAGAATTGAAAGAATGATGGATGGCGCTAAATACAGGGAAATTCTTGAGGGAAACCTGTTTCAATGTCCAGAGATTTGAGACTGGGACGTAGGTTCACCTTCCAGCAGGAAAATGACCCTAAGCATACTGCTAAAGCAACACTCGAGTGGTTTAAGGGGAAACATTTAAATGTCTTGGAATGGCCTAGTCACAGCCCAGACCGCAATCCAATCGAGAATCTGTGTTATGACTTAAGGATTGCTGTACACCAGCGGAACCCATCCAACTTGAAGGAGCTGGAGCGGTTTTGCCTTGAAGATTGGGGGAAAAAACCAGTGGCTAGATGTGCCAAGCTTATAACCCAAGAGACTTGCAGCTGTAATTGCTGCAAAAGATGGCTCTACAAACTATTGACTTTGGGGGGGGTGAATAGTTATGCACACTCAAGTTTTCAGTTTTTTTGTCTTATTTCTTGTTTGTTTCACAAGAAAAAATATTTTGCATCTTCAAAGTGGTAGGCATGTTGTGTAAATCAAATGATACAAACCCCCCAAAAATCTATTTGAATTCCAGGTTGTAAGGCAACAAAATAGGAAAAATGCCAAGGGGGTGAATACTTTCGCAAGCCACTGTATATAAGGCCATGATTCTCATTTAAATAGAATGCCAATCATGATTACTGGGAAGGATTGCTGTTGCTGTGTGTTTGTGAGTGTTTGTGTGTGCTTGCATGCGTCCGTGCCTGCGTGTGTGTCAACATTTTCAGATTGACAGCAGCACTCGAGACAAACACCAAAAACAAGGCTTTGGTAGAAATTGTTCTCCTTCCCCATCTAATGGGGTCTGCCATTTTTATTGTTCAGAGAATGGGTCTAAAATTGCATAGATATGAAAAAATATGGCTTTTCTCCTTCAGCTTGTTAGAAAAGCAATTATAGAAGCAGCACAATAGCCATTCATAGAGCATGTTAGCTTATTGGTGTCATGGCTTTCATTTACTCAATTTGTCCCAAATGTCATTGCTGAGAGAGGGGAGGGAAGGATGGAGGAGAGGGGAGGGAAGGATGGAGGAGAAGGGAGGGGAGGGAAGGATGGATGGAGGAGAGGAGGGAAGGATGGATGGAGGAGAGGAGAGGGGAGGGGAGGGGAGGGGAGGGAAGGGAAGGATGGAGGAGAGGGGAGGGGAGGGAAGGATGGAGGAGAGGGGAGGGGAGGGAAGGATGGAGGAGAGGAGAGGGGAGGGAAGGATGGAGGAGAGGAGAGGGGAGGGAAGGATGGAGGAGAGGGGAGGGAAGGCTGGAGGAGAGGGGAGGGAGGAGGTAGAGGGAGGGAATCATTTAGTAATCTTGGCAACATTTCGACATGCTGGTCTCTTGAATGTTGGCACCAATTTGACATTTAGCGAATTGTGTTATGTCCAGACAAGACAACACGGTCTTGTCCAACCAGACCAATGTAGACAATCCTGTACTGTCATGGCTGAGATACTGTAGAAGACGCTATGTGTTTGCTCAGGGGCTGACCAATGTCTCTCCTCCGACTGTCTGTACAGATGAGCTAGATCCACCTAAAGAAGACGTTGACAACCATACAGCCATGGAGCAAGATAACCTGGACGCACAGACAGGTAACATGGATACATATACATCCAGGTAGTTAACACAAGCACTATCCTGAAGCTGGTATCTGTTCTGTCCTTCTATCCTGTGTGTGCCACCCACCACTCTGTGTCAAGCTTCAAGTTTATTTTGCCAGTGTAGGGAATACATTAACATTCTCCCTCATCACACCAGCTCTCAAAACACATCGTCACTGTGCGCTACTACTCTGAATGAACTTCAGTTGTCCGACTTACAGGAATAAGAAGGATAAACAAAGACATATCAATTATGTATAGCCTTGGATGTGACAATGACAAGTTGTCATGAGTTTGTTATTTTAGTTTTTAACTAGGAAGTGATGTCATTGTTATTATATAAGAAGTACAAACACACACACACACACACACACACACACATATTCACACACAGCAAATTCGCCAGATTTTTTTTTTTATAAATGAACACTGAGAGTGTTATTAAATTAACACTGGAATTGTGGACTCTGTGGACCCTTATACACATTTGAATAGTGTTAAATTAACACACTGCTTAGTGTAAAGCGTTATTCAAATAAGCCTTGCCTTTCGAGTAAATTGTTACCACCCATGACTGTATTTGTTAGTGACAGAGACATGGTTGTTGCATTCATCCATTTTCAGTGCTATGGACTTCACCAAGTCAGATCCTGTAAAATAAAATAAATATATATTATCGAACACAATAGCTGTGTTTGAGTACCCATACTAACATACTGTATACTACATACTTAATGAGCATATACCACATACTATATACTATTAGTTCATTTTAGTATAATGTAAATGAACGGTATCCTTTCAGTTGAGTGTACTAGCGCTTCGTCTGACTACCGGAAGTTGATGTTGTTACAATACAACTTCTTGCTAGCTTATTAGTATAACAAATTATTAGACATCTTACGACTTCATTAACCTGTCTAGGACAGGGGTTCCGCTAGCGGAACTCCGCCCACATTCCACTGAAAAGGCAGCGCGCGAAATTCAAAAAATATTTTGTAGAAATATTAAACTTTCACACATTAACAAGTCCAATACAGCAAATGAAAGATAAACATCTTGTGAATCCAGCCAACATGTCCGATTTTTTAAATGTTTTACAGCGAAAACACCACGTATATTTATGTTAGCTCACCACCAAATACAAAAAAGCACAGACATTTCTTTCACAGAACAGGTAGCTTGCACAAAACCAACCAAACTAACCAAGAACCAACCAAACTAACCAAGAAACAACTTCATCAGATGACAGTCTTATAACATATTATACAATAAATCTATGTTTTGTTTGAAAAATGTGCATATTTGAGGTATAAATCATAGTTTTACATTGCAGCTACCATCACAAATAGCACCGAAGCAGCCAGAGTAATTACAGAGACCAACGTGAAATAACTAAATACTCATCATAAAACATTTATGAAAAATACATGGTATACAGCAAATGAAAGACAAACATCTTGTGAATCCAGCCAATATTTCAGATTTTTTAAGTGTTTTACAGTGAAAACACAATATAGCATTATATTAGCTTACCACAATAGCCAAAAACACAACCCATTTATCAGCAGCAAAAGTTAGCGATCGTAAAAAACCAGCAAAAGATATATAATTTTTCACTAACCTTGATAAGCTTCATCAGATGACAGTCCTATAACATCAGGTTATACAATACACTTATGTTTTGTTCGAAAATGTGCATATTTAGAGCTGAAATCCGTGGTTATACATTGTGAAAACGTAGCAACTTTTTTCCAGAATCTCCGGATATATTTCTGACACTCACCTATTCTGACCAAATAACTCATAATAAACTTTACTAAAAAATACATGTTGTACAGCAAATGATAGATACACTAGTTCTTAATGCAATCGCCGTGTTAGAATTCTAAAAATAACTTTAGTACGACATACAGCTTACGTTATAGCGAGACAGCGCCCAAAATCTGGGCGGAAAATAATACTAAACATTTTCGACAGAAATACGAAATAACATCATAAATGGGTCCTACTTTTGCTGAGCTTCCATCAGAATCTTGTACAAGGGGTCCTTTGTCCAGAATAATCGTTGTTTGGATTTAGAATGTCCTCTTTGTCTGTTGAATTAGCAACCAAAACTAGCCAAGTGGCGCGAAGCTGTCCATCGTCACCAAACGCAGAGAACGGAACACGCCAAAACTCCCAAAAAACTTTCAATAATCTGATAAAACTATATTGAAAAAACATACTTTACGATGATATTATCACATTTATCAAATAAATCAAAGCCAGAGATATTAGCCGTCTATAACGAAAGCTTTTCAGAAGCCAATGCTGATGTCCTTCCCGCGCCTTCCTGAACAAAGGAAATCAGTATGACACACACACAATCAACATCACACATCCAACTCAGACATTGATTGTGTGTGTGTGTGTGTGTGTGTGTGTGTGTGTGTGTGTGTGTGTGTGTGTGTGTGTGTGTGTGTGTGTGAGTGTGTGTGAGTGTGTGAGTGTGTGAGTGTGTGTGTGTGTGTGTGTGTGTGTGTGTGTGTGTGTGTGTGTGTGTGTGTGTGTGTGTGTGCGTGCGTGCGTGCGTGCGTGCGTGCGTGCGTGCGTGCGTGCGTGCGTGCGTGCGTGCGTGCGTGCGTGCGTGCGTGCGTGCGTGTTTGTCTGCCTGCCTGTGTGTATGTGTGTGTGAGACGTGAGTGTACTTGCATTGGTGTGAGAGCAGCCATTGTTTTTTAGTTATTTCCAGAATGTAAATGTGTGTTTGTGTGTGTGGGCGGATAACATAATTGATGGGTTACATCTCGCTCTGCTCAGCCATATACCCCCTCCAGAGCACAGCAAACACAGGTGTGAGCAGTTACTACATATCGCATATCACACAGAGAGATAGCATTTATATGAGAGGGAGAGAGAGCGGGAGAGAGAGAGAGAGAGAGAGAGAGAGAGAGAGAGAGGAGAGAGAATAGAGAAGAGAGGGGGAAGAGAGAGAGAGGAGAGAGAAGAGAGAAGAGAGGGGGGAGAGAGAGAGAGGAGAGAGAAGAGATGGGGATAATAGAGAGAAGAGAGGGGGACGAGAGAGAGAGGAGAGAGAAGAGAGAAGAGAGAGAGAGGAGAGAGAAGAGAGAGAGAGGAGAGAGAAGAGAGGGGGATAATAGAGAGAAGAGAGAAAAGAGGGGGAAGAGAGAGAGAGGAGAGAGAAGAGAGAAGAGAGGGGGAAGAGAGAGAGAGGAGAGAGAGAGAAGAGAGGGGGATAATAGAGAGGAGAGAGAAGAGAGGGGGACAAAGTTATGAGAATGGGTTTGTAATTCTTTTTGGGTTTATTAAGTTTATTTGGCAGGGACATGAGCTCTAGAGAGAGACAGACACAGAAAGAGAGAGAGGGTGGGAGAGTGACAGACTAGAGAAAGACAGACAGATAGATAGATAGATGGACGGACGGACGGACAGACAGACAGAGCTGCATATAGTTACAAGCCAAAGAACCCCTATCTGGTACAATTTAGAACCATTTATTTTAGTCTGTAGTGTTGTTCTCTGTGACGAGACCTTTGATAGAGCAGCAAGGAGATTTGCAGCTTAACATAACAGCTTATCCAACATATAGATCATTCTCTGTTTCTCTCAGTATGGTCTGAGCCTTTTATCTGGACAAACAAGGTTCTCTCTACGTGTGGTCGATATATTACATATTATTTTTCCCACCAGTTCTTACACAAAGCAGACAAGCACACACACTGAACGGGTTGGAAGCTAGCCTGGAATATTGTCTAGCCTTCACTCTTAAAGGGATGTTTGGTAGCCTATATTAGCCACTAGTTCATATTGTACACAAAGCAGACAAGCACACATTTCAATGGCTGGAATCTATGTTAGCGGCTAGCCTTCACTCTTATTGCCCATGGGGCTTCCTTCCATAGGCTTAACTCATGGGGACTGGGTGGGTGGGCTGCAGTATCAACCAATCAACTTAACGTAGAGATGTCACTAGTGTCTGTCAGACTCTCATCACACACACACACACACACACTGTGTCATTCTGGAAATAATAAAAACACGATGGCTGGTCTCACACCGACGCACACACACATGCATGTCACACACGCATGAACACCCACACACTTTAAAACAGCGGAGGGGAGAGAGAATTGAGAAGGGAGAGGGGAGAGAAGAGGGAGGGGAGAGGAGAGAGAGGCGAGAGATAGGGGAGCGAGAGAGGAGAGAGGGAGTGACAGACTAGAGAAAGACAGACGGACAGAGCAGACCGAGCAGCCGGATAGAGCAGGCAGACAGACAGAGCAGACAGAGCAGACAGAGCAGGCAGATAGACAGATAGAGCAGGCAGGCAGACAGACAGATAGAGCAGACAGAGCAAAGCAGAGTAGACAGATAGAGCAGGCAGACAGACAAAACAGGCAGGCGGATAGAGCAGGCAGACAGACAGAGCAGACAGAGAAGACATATAGACCAGGCAGACAGACAGAGAAGACGTATAGAGCAGGCAGAGAAGACAGAGCAGGCAGACGGACGGACAGAAAGACAGGGAGCTGATGTGATACACGATTACGCTCTCTCTATTTTAAATACATGACATTAATGGTCTTCATCATGCAAAGTCATGCTTTCAGAGCACAGTTAAAATGGTGGTAAAAGGATGTCCAGCAACAAAATGGCTGAATGATCTCCATGACATATCAAGAGCTTGGGACTATAAGGTTCTATCTGCAAAAAGAATTGGCTTTAAATTTCCGAACCCTCAATGATTTGAATGATGTCTAGGATATTTGTCTTGTATTCTTTTGAACTTAACAACATAAATTGGGGTATTTATTGTACTATATAGGTAGAGAACATTGAACAGTACAAGGCTATATCAATAACTCAATCTTGACAAAAATGCAGATAGAATCTTATAGTTCAAAGCTCTCGATGGTTCAGTGTTCTCAGATGAGAGGTTTTAATGATATCACGTGTGTGTGTCCAGGAGAAGCAGAGGAAAAGAAAGCTGACGAGAAGAGTGAAAATAAAGAAATGGAGGATGCTACTGGTAAGATATCTCTCTCCATCTCTCTCTCTCTATCTCTCTCTCTCTCTCTCTCTCTCTCTCTCTCTCTCTCCATCTCTCTCTCTCACTCTCTCTCTCTCTCTCTCTCTCTCTCTCTCTCTCGCTCTCTCTCATCTCTCTCTCTCTATCTCTCTCTCTCTCTCTCCATCTCTCTCTACCTCTCACTCTCTCTCTCTCTCTCTCTCTCCATCTCTCTCTCCATCTCTCCCTCTCTCTATCTCTCACTCTCTCTCCATCTCTCACTCTCTCTCTATCTCTCACTCTCTCTCTATCTCTCTATCTCTCTCTCTCTCCATCTCTCTCTCACTCTCTCTCTCTATCTCTCTCTCACTCACTCTTCTCCATTCTCTTGTCCTCCTTCACTCTCTCTTCCTATCTTGAGGCTGCATTTATTGTAGCTGGGGATTTTAATAAAGCAAATTTGAGGAAAGCACTATCGAAGTTCTATCAAGCATTGTCGGCAGTACTCACGCTTCAAAAACTCTCAACCATTGTTGCTCTCCTTTCCGGGATGGCTACAAGGCCCTCCTCCGCCCTCCCTTCGGCAAATCAGATCACGACTCCATTCTACTTTTCCCTTTCTATAGGCAGAAACTCAAACAGGAAGTACCTGTGCTAAGGTCTATTCAACGCTGGTCTGACCAATCAGAATCCATGTTTCAAGATTGTTTTGACCACGCGGACTGGGATATGTTCCGGGTTGCCTCTGAGAATAACATTGACTGAGTTCATCGGGAAGTGTATAGGGGATGTTGTTCCCAATGTGACTATTAAAACCTGCCCAAACCAAAAACTGTGGATAGATGGCAGTATTCCGAACCCTCATTGGTTTGAATGATGTCTAGGATATTTGTCTTGTATTCTTTTGAACTTAACAACATAAATTGGGGTATTTATTGTACTATATAGGTAGAGAACATTGAACAGTACAAGGCTATATCAATAACTCAATCTTGACAAAAATGCAGATAGAATCTTATAGTTCCAAGCTCTCGATGGTTCAGTGTTCTCAGATGAGAGGTTTTAATGATATCACGTGTGTGTGTCCAGGAGAAGCAGAGGAAAAGAAAGCTGATGAGAAGAGTGAAAATAAAGAAATGGAGGATGCTACTGGTAAGATATCTCTCTCCATCTCTCCCTCTCTCTGTCTCTCACTCTCTCTCCATCTCTCACTCTCTCTCTCTCTATCTCTCTCTCACTCACTCTTCTCCATTCTCTTGTCCTCTTTTACTCTCTCTTCCTCCAGCACAGCTGACTACTTTGTCTTTTATTAAAAACTCTGTAGGAACAGGGGAACCATAGTGTAGTGTTGCCTTCAGAATATGTCCTCTCAAACCCTGTAGGCTGGTGAAGTCTCTATCTCTCTAGCTTGTTGATTGTGTCAGTGTGTCTTTGTAATATCAAACCAGTTCCCTGTTCCTCCACTCTCTCTTCCTCTACTTCATCCTCATTCCATAAGGCTCTGGTCAAAAGTAGTGCAATATGTAGGGGAAAAGTGTGGGACTCAGCATTTTTTTAAATGAAAGTTTATGCCATTTAACAGACACTCCTGTTCAGTTACTGTAAATGAAGCTGCACACAAGCAGCAGAGAAAGGGATACACTTTCCCTCTTATCATCATACAAACGTCATCACTTAGAGCACCTCCTTATTCAAACACATGTCAGAGTGTAGTCTCACTGACCAGACTCACAGATTCATATCTACTAGGTCTGTCCTGCCCATATGGCCCAAATATCTGCTTCTTCTGTAAACAGTCGTTTATACAGTAGTTATACAGTGTTGTAGTTAAAGTATAGTAGTTACAGTAGTTATACAGTATAGTAGTTACAGTATAGTAGTTACAGTAGTTATACAGTGTTGTAGTTACAGTATAGTCGTTACAGAATAGTAGTTACAATAGTTATACAGTATAGTAGTTACAGTATAGTAGTACAGTAGTTATACAGTATAGTAGTTACAGTATAGTAGTTATATTAGGTATACAGTATAGCAGTTACAGTATAATAGTTACAGTATAGTTATACAGTATAGTAGTTACAGTAGTTATACAGTGTAGTAGTTACAGTATAGTAGTTATATTACTTATACAGTATAGCAGTTACAATATAATAGTTACAGTATAGTTATACAGTATAGTAGTTACAGTAGTTATACAGTATATTAGTTACATTAGTTATACAGTAAAGTAGTACAATATAGTAGTTACAGTATAGTAGTTACAGTAGTTATACAGTATACTAGTTACAGTAGTTATACAATATAGTGGTTACAGAATAGTAGTTACAGTATAGTAGTTACAGTATAGTAGTTACAGTAGTTATACAGTACAGTAGTTATACAGTATAGTAGTTACAGTATAGTAGTACAGTATAGTAGTTACAGTATAGTAGTTACAGTATAGTAGTTACAGTAGTTATACAGTATAGTAGTTATACAGTATAGTAGTTATACAGTATAGTAGTATAGTAGTTACAGTATAGTAGTTACAGTAGTTATACAGTATAGTAGTTATACAGTATAGTAGTTACAGTATAGTAGTTACAGTATAGTAGTTACAGTAGTTATACAGTACAGTAGTGATACAGTATAGTAGTTACAGTATAGTAGTACAGTATAGTAGTTACAGTAGTTATACAGTATAGTAGGTACATTATAGTAGTTACAGTATATTAGTTACAGTAGTTATACAGTATATTAGTTACAGTATAGTAGTACAGTATAGTAGTTACAGTTAGTTATACAGTATATTAGTTACAGTAGTTATACAGAATAGTAGTTACAGTATAGTAGTTACAGTAGTTATACAGTATAGTGGTTACAGTATAGTAGTTACAGTATAGTAGTTACCGTATAGTAGTACAGTAGTTATACAGTATAGTAGTTATACAGTATAGTAGTTACAGTATAGTAGTTACCGAATAGTAGTTACAGTATAGTAGTTACAGTATAGTAGTACAGTAGTTATACAGTATAGTAGTTACAGAATAGTAGTTACAGTATAGTAGTTACAGTAGTTATACAGTATAGTAGTTGCAGTATAGTAGTACAGTATAGTCGTTACAGTATAGTAGTACAGTATAGTAGTTACAGTATAGTCGTTACAGTATAGTAGTTACAGAATAGTAGTTACAGTAGTTATACAGTGTAGTAGTTACAGTATAGTAGTTACAGTGTAGTAGTTACAGTATAGTAGTTACAGTGTAGTAGTTACAGTATAGTAGTTACAGAATAGTAGTTACAGTATAGTAGTTACAGTATAGCAGTTACAGTAGTTATACAGTGTAGTAGTTACAGTATAGTAGTTACAGTGTAGTAGTTACAGTATAGTAGTTACAGTATAATAGTTACAGTAGTTATACAGTGTAGTAGTTACAGTGTAGTAGTTACAGTATAGTAGTTACAGTATAGTAGTTACAGTATAGTAGTTATACAGTATAGTAGTTGGAGTATGGTAGAGTTACAGTATAGTCGTTATACAGTATATTAGTTGCAGTATAGTTGTACAGTATAGTAGTTATACTGTATAGTAGTTACAGTGTAGTAGTTATACAGTGTAGTAGTTACAGTATAGTAGTACATTAGCATAGTTACAGTATAGTAGTTATACAGTATAGTAGTTACAGTATAGTAGTTATACAGTATAGTAGTTACAGTAGTTATGCAGTATAGTAGTTACAGTATAGTAGTGCAGTATAGTAGTTATACAGTGTAGTAGTTACAGTATAGTAGTACAGTATAGTAGTTATACAGTGTAGTAGTTACATTATAGTAGTTACAGTAGTTATACAGTATAGTAGTACAGTATAGTAGTTATACAGTGTTGTAGTTACAGTATAGTAGTTACAGTATAGTAGTTACAGTAGTTATACAGTGTTGTAGTTACAGTAGTTATACAGTATAGTAGTTACAGTAGTTATACAGTATAGGCGTTACAGTATAGTAGTTACAGTATAGTAGTTACAGTAGTTATACAGTATAGTAGTTACAGTATGGTAGTTACAGTATAGTAGTACAGTAGTTACAGTATAGTAGTTACAGTATAGTAGTTAAAGTATAGTAGTACAGTATAGTAGTGCAGTATAGTAGTTACAGTAGTTATACAGTATAGTAGTTATACAGTATATTAGTTACAGTATAGTAGTTACAGTATAGTAGTACAGTATAGCAGTTACAGTATAGTAGTACAGTATAGTAGTTACAGTATAGTAGTTACAGTATAGTAGTTACAGTATAGTAGTTACACTATAGTAGTACAGTATAGTAGTACAGTATAGTAGTTATACAGTATAGTAGTTACATTATAGTAGTCACAGTATAGTAGTACAGTATAGTGGTACAGTATAGTAGTTACAGTAGTTATACAGTGTAGTAGTAATACAATATATTAGTTACAGTATAGTAGTTACAGTATAGTAGTACAGTATAGTAGTTACAGTATAGTAGTACAGTATAGTAGTACAGTATAGTAGTTACAGTATAGTAGGTACAGTATAGGAGTTACAGTATAGTAGTACAGTATAGTAGTGCAGTATAGTAGTTACAGTAGTTATACAGTATAGTAGTTATACAGTATATTAGTTACAGTATAGTAGTTACAGTATAGTAGTACAGTATAGCAGTTACAGTATAGTAGTACAGTATAGTAGTTACAGTATAGTAGTTACAGTATAGTAGTTACAGTATAGTAGTTACACTATAGTAGTACAGTATAGTAGTACAGTATAGTAGTTATACAGTATAGTAGTTACATTATAGTAGTCACAGTATAGTAGTACAGTATAGTGGTACAGTATAGTAGTTACAGTAGTTATACAGTGTAGTAGTAATACAATATATTAGTTACAGTATAGTAGTTACAGTATAGTAGTACAGTATAGTAGTTACAGTATAGTAGTACAGTATAGTAGTACAGTATAGTAGTTACAGTATAGTAGGTACAGTATAGGAGTTACAGTATAGTAGTACAGTATATTAGTACAGTATAGTAGTTACAGTAGCTATACAGTTTAGTAGTTATACAGTATATTAGTTACAGTATAGTAGTTACAGTATAGTAGTACAGTATAGTAGTTACAGTATAGTAGTACAGTATAGGAGTTACAGTAGTTATACAGTATAGTATTTATACAGTATATTAGTTACAGTATAGTAGTTAGTATAGTCGTACAGTATAGTAGTTACAGTATAGTAGTTATACAGTAGTTATACAGTATAGTAGTACAGTATAGTAGTACAGTATAGTAGTTACAGTAGTTATACAGTATAGTAGTTATACAGTATATTAGTTACAGTATAGTAGTTACAGTATAGTAGTACAGTATAGTAGTTACAGTATAGGCGTTACAGTAGTTATACAGTATAGTAGTTACAGTATAGTAGTTAAAGTATAGTAGTTACAGTATAGTAGTTACAGTAGTTATGCAGTATAGTAGTTACAGTATAGTAGTTACAGTATAGTAGTTACAGTATAGTAGTTACAGTAGTTCTACAGTATAGTAGTTACAGTATAGTAGTACAGTATAGTAGTTACAGTATAGTAGTACAGTATAGTAGTTACAGTATAGTAGTTACAGTAGTTATACAGTATAGTAGTACAGTATAGTAGTTACAGTATAGTAGTTATACAGTATAGTAGTACAGTATAGTAGTTACAGTAGTTATACAGTATAGTAGTTACAGTATAGTAGTTACAGTATAGTAGTTACAGTATAGTAGTTACAGTAGTTATACAGTATAGTAGTACAGTATAGTAGTACAGTATAGTAGTTACAGTAGTTATACAGTATAGTAGTTACAGTATAGTAGTTACAGTAGTTATACAGTATAGTAGTTATACAGTATAGTAGTACAGTATAGTAGTTACAGTATAGTAGTTACAGTAGTTATACAGTATAGTAGTACAGTATAGTAGTTACAGTAGTTATACAGTATAGTAGTTACAGTATAGTAGTACAGTATAGTAGTTACAGTATAGTAGTTACAGTAGTTATACAGTATAGTAGTACAGTATAGTAGTACAGTATAGTAGTTACAGTATAGTAGTTACAGTATAGTAGTTACAGTAGTTATACAGTATAGTAGTACAGTATAGTAGTTACAGTATAGTCGTTACAGTATAGTAGTTACAGTTAGTTATACAGTATAGTAGTTACAGTAGAGTAGTACAGTAGTTATACATTGTAGTAGTTACAATCTAGTAGTTACAATATAGTAGTTACAGTATAGTAGTTACAGTATAGTAGTTACAGTAGTTATACAGTGTAGTAGTTACAGTATAGTAGTTATAGTATAGTAGTTATAGTATAGTAGTTATACAGTATAGTAGTTGGAGTATGGTAGAGTTACAGTATAGTCGTTATACCGTATATTAGTTGCAGTATAGTTGTGCAGTATAGTAGTTATACTGTATAGTAGTTACAGTGTAGTAGTTATACAGTGTGGTAGTTACAGTATAGTAGTACATTAGCATAGTTACAGTATAGTAGTTATACAGTATAGTAGTTACAGTATAGTAGTTATACAGTATAGAAGTTACAGTAGTTATGCAGTATAGTAGTTACAGTATAGTAGTACAGTATAGTAGTTATACAGTGTAGTAGTTGCAGTATAGTAGTACAGTATAGTAGTTATACAGTGTAGTAGTTACAGTATAGTAGTTACAGTAGTTATACAGTATACTAGTTACAGTAGTTATACAGTGTTGTAGTTACAGTATAGTCATTACAGTAGTTATACAGTATAGGTGTTACAGTAGTTATACAGTATAGTAGTTACAGTAGTTATACAGTATAGTAGTACAGTATACTAGTTACAGTAGTTATACAGTGTTGTAGTTACAGTATAGTAGTACAGTATAGTCGTTACAGTAGTTATACAGTATAGTAGTTACAGTAGTTATACAGTATAGTCGTTACAGTAGTTATACAGTATAATAGTTACAGTATAGTATTACAGTATAGTAGTTACAGTATAGTAGTTACAGTATAGTCGTTACAGTAGTTATACAGTATAGTCGTTACCGTAGTTATACAGTATAGTAGTGCAGTATAGTAGGTACAGTATAGTAGTTACAGTATAGTAGTTATAGTATAGTAGTTACAGTAGTTATACAGTATAGTAGTTATACAGTATATTAGTTACAGTATAATAGTTACAGTATAGTAGTACAGTATAGTAGTTACAGTATAGTAGTACAGTATAGTAGTTACAGTGCAGTAGTTACAGTATAGTAGTTACACTATAGTAGTACTGTATAGTAGTACAGTATAGTAGTTATACAGTATAGTAGTTACAGTAGAGTAGTTACAGTATAGTAGTACAGTATAGTAGTACAGTAGTTACAGTAGTTATACAGTATAGTAGTTATACAGTATATTAGTTATAGTATAGTAGTTACAGTATAGTAGTACAGTATAGTAGTTACAGTATAGTAGTACAGTATCGTAGTACAGTATAGTAGTTACAGTATAGTAGTTACAGTATAGTAGTACAGTATAGTAGTTACAGTAGTTATACAGTATAGTAGTTATACAGTATATTAGTTGCAGTATAGTAGTTACAGTATAGTAGTACAGTATAGCAGTTACAGTATAGTAGTACAGTATAGTCGTTACAGTAGTTATACAGTATAGTAGTTACAGTAGTTATACAGTATAGTCGTTACAGTAGTTATACAGTATAATAGTTACAGTATAGTATTACAGTATAGTAGTTACAGTATAGTAGTTACAGTATAGTCGTTACAGTAGTTATACAGTATAGTCGTTACAGTAGTTATACAGTATAGTAGTGCAGTATAGTAGGTACAGTATAGTAGTTACAGTATAGTAGTTACAGTATAGTAGTTACAGTATATTAGTTACAGTAGTTATACAGTATAGTAGTTATACAGTATATTAGTTACAGTATAATAGTTACAGTATAGTAGTACAGTATAGTAGTTACAGTATAGTAGTACAGTATAGTAGTTACAGTGCAGTAGTTACAGTATAGTAGTTACACTATAGTAGTACTGTATAGTAGTACAGTATAGTAGTTATACAGTATAGTAGTTACAGTAGAGTAGTTACAGTATAGTAGTACAGTATAGTAGTACAGTAGTTACAGTAGTTATACAGTATAGTAGTTATACAGTATATTAGTTATAGTATAGTAGTTACAGTATAGTAGTACAGTATAGTAGTACAGTATAGTAGTTACAGTATAGTAGTACAGTATAGTAGTTACAGTATAGTAGTTACAGTATAGTAGTTACAGTATAGTAGTACAGTATAGTAGTTACAGTAGTTATACAGTATAGTAGTTATACAGTATATTAGTTGCAGTATAGTAGTTACAGTATAGTAGTACAGTATAGCAGTTACAGTATAGTAGTACAGTATAGTCGTTACAGTAGTTATACAGTATAGTAGTTACAGTATAGTAGTTACAGTAGTTATGCAGTATAGTAGTTACAGTATAGTACCACAGTATAGTAGTTACAGTATAGTAGTTACAGTATAGTAGTTACAGTAGTTATACAGTATAGTAGTTACAGTATAGTAGTAACAGTATAGTAGTTACAGTATAGTAGTTACAGTAGTTATACAGTATAGTAGTTACAGTATAGTAGTTACAGTAGTTACAGTATAGTAGTTACAGTATAGTAGTACAGTATAGTAGTTACAGTATAGTAGTACAGTATAGTAGTTACAGTATAGTAGTACAGTATAGTAGTTACAGTATAGTAGTTACATTAGTTATACAGTATAGTAGTACAGTATAGTAGTCCAGTATAGTAGTTACAGTATAGTAGTACAGTATAGTAGTTACAGTAGTTATACAGTATAGTAGTACAGTATAGTAGTACAGTATAGTAGTACAGTATAGTCGTTACAGTAGTTATACAGTATAGTAGTTACAGTATAGTAGTTACAGTAGTTATACAGTATAGTAGTTACAGTGTAGTAGTTATACAGTGTAGTAGTTACAGTATAGTAGTTACAGTAGTTATGCAGTATAGTAGGTACAGTAGGTTTACAGTATAGTAGTTACAGTGTTGTAGTTACAGTATAGTAGTTACAGTATAGTAGTTACAGTAGTTATACAGTATAGTAGTTACATTATAGTAGTTACAGTATAGTAGTACAGTATAGTAGTTACAGTATAGTAGTTACAGTATAGTAGTTACAGTAGTTATACAGTATAGTAGTTATACAGTATAGTAGTACAGTATAGTCGTTACAGTATAGTAGTTACACTATAGTAGGACAGTATAGTAGTTACAGTATAGTAGTTACAGTAGTTATACAGTATAGTAGTTATATAGTATAGTAGTACAGTATAGTCGTTACAGTATAGTAGTTACACTATAGTAGTACAGTATAGTAGTACAGTAGTTATACAGTTGTACAGTAGTTTATGCAGTAGTTTAGTAGTTTACAGTAGTTTATTGCAATGGTTTATATCCATCTCGTTTCTATGGTAAGCCATCTGTCCTGTCTGTATGCATTACTTCCAGCAATACATGGTGTCAGTTCCTTCATTCTCTATTCATGTGGTTCCGTTGCGTTGGAAAGAGAAAAGTTTGGCGATCAAAACAGAAACATAGTAAGACAAGTACACAGAGCTCGTGGGCCAGTACATGTTTGCTAGATTTATAAAGAAAATGAAGGATAGTTTATCTGTCAAATCTTCCTCGTATTGTATTGGTAAAATTAGAGTCCACAGCAGTGATCGCCTCAGTAACCCTGTATGGAACACCCATACATTAAAATGAGCCTCTCTTAGGCTAAAGCAACTCATAAATAAACCATAGAGAGAAAAACAGAATGTCGGGGTCAATATCTACTGTCTACAGTTCCAAATGGCACCCTATTCCCTCTACGGTGCACTATTTTTGACCATGTCCCTTGGAGCTCGCTTTCGAAAGTAAAGCACTATATAGGGAATAGGCTGCCATTTGGGTGTTTTCAATAAAACGTGTTAAATAAAGTCAGACATAGACATCATGAAAACACTGACCCGAACCGAGTTGGATTTAACTAGATTGGCTCATCAACTTACCAAACTCAAGTTTGATGTGGGAGGCAGTATACACAGCCAAAATTATAACTGGCTCTACACAGTCATTCTATGCTAGTTTTACCGAAGCTAATAAAGGATTCTGCCTTTAGTTTTGGCTCTGTATCCATGGCGTCTTTGCATGGTCAACTGAATGTCAAAAGGAGACAACTGGGAGCCTGTAACTCAAGTACTTTTCTTCTACTGAAGAATCAATGTGACCACTGCTGGAGGCTGATTGTAGTGTAGGTGAACAGTTGGAGGCAGTGAGAGAACAGGTCATTGTCTGTCTTTGAGGGACAGGAGCACAAATGATACTTTTTAGACTCTAGAGAAATGCTTTGCTTTCCACCTGAACAGGCCAGGGCTGGAGGCTGATTGTAGTGTAGGTGAACAGTTGGAGAGCAGTGAGAGCACAGGTCCTTGTCGGTCTGTGAGGGACAGGAGATACAGGATACCGTAGTAGGACTGCTTTGCTTTCTACCTGAGCCATGTGGCATGGGGAGGCGGGAGGCAGGGGGAGGAGAGCGGGGGGAGGCAGAGAGGGGAGGGTGAGTCAGGTGACAGTCTGTAATGGCATACTAAGGCCAGGCCACGGAGAGGCAGGGGGAGGTAGGAGACAGTACAGCCTGTAATAGAACTGACCCTGTAGGGGAGACAGGGGGAGAAAGAGAAGAAGAGAGGCAGAGGGTGAGAGACAGACCAGCACAGCAGGCAATCACAACCATCTCAGCATAGGAGACGAAGGCACCATTACACAAGCTCAGTCTTTCTCTCTCTTAATATTTTTCCTTCTCTATCTTTCTCTCTCTCTCTGCCCTTACTATTACTTTCAAATGAGAATTTCAGAAATGTAAGTAACTTCCTCCAATACACCCTGGAATGATTGGTCATTACCTATTCAATTGTTTGTTTGTTCTATTATTTAGTTGTTTACTTGGAGTGTTGCGTTGAACTCACAAGTGCCTAGTTCCAAAATCTTTCTTCTATTCCTCAGTGGGCGTGATGCGTTAAGTATTGATGGTGTTGGGTTCTTTATATAGCATGGAGGCAGTGTCACAGACGTTCGCAGCTCACACACACACACACACACACACACACACACACACACACACACACACACACACACACACACACACACACACACACACACACACACACACACACACACACACACACACACACACACACACACACACACACACACACGGTGGCAGAGTCACAGTCGTTCTCAGCTCACCGTCTCAGAGGCTCAAAGCAGAAAGCCCAGCTGTATGAGCAAGTGCCATATGGTGCTCCAAAAACCACCACACATTTCTTCTCATGTACCTCCCTCCATCTCTCCCTCCATCTTTCCCTTCCTTCCTCCCTCCATCTTTCCCAACCTCCCTCCCTCCCTCCCTCCCTCCCTCCCTCCCTCCCTCCCTCCCTCCCTCCCTCCCTCCCTCCCTCCCTCCCTCCCTCCCTCTCTTCCTTCATCCTCCTTTACGCCTTCCATCAATCCCTCCCATCCTTCCTTCTTTCCTCTCTCCATCTTTCCCGCCCGCCATCAATGATAGAATAGTGAAACCTCCCTCCCTCCATCAATGATAGAATAGTGAAACCTCCCTCCATCAATGATAGAATAGTGAAACCTCCCTCCATCAATGATAGAATAGTGAAACCTCCCTCCCTCCATCAATGATAGAATAGTGAAACCTCCCTCCATCAATGATAGAATAGTGAAACCTCTCTCCCTCCATCAATGATATACTAGTGAAACCTCCCTCCATCAATGATAGAATAGTGAAACCTCCCTCCATCAATGATAGAATAGTGAAACCTCCCTCCCTCCATCAATCATAGAATAGTGAAACCTCCCTCCCTCCATCAATCATAGAATAGTGAAACCTCTCTCCCTCCATCAATGATAGAATAGGGAAACCTCCCTCCATCAATCATAGAATAGTGAAACCTCCCTCCATCAATGATAGAACAGTGAAACCTCCCTCCCTCCATCAATGATAGAATAGTGAAACCTCCCTCCATCAATGATAGAATAGTGAAACCTCCCTCCATCAATGATAGAATAGTGAAACCTCCCTCCATCAATGATAGAATAGTGAAACCTCCCTCCATCAATGATAGAATAGTGAAACCTCCCTCCATCAATGATAGAATAGTGAAACCTCCCTCCATCAATGATAGAATAGTGAAACCTCCCTCCCGGTTGTTATGAGGTATGGTTTTATTTCTTTTTCTTTTTTGCCTTTATTGGTATTTGTTTTTGTGTGTGTGTGTGTGTGTGTGTGTGTGTGTGTGTGTGCGTGCGTGTGCGTGCGTGCGTGCGTGCGTGCGTGCGTGCGTGCGTGCGTGCGTGCGTGCGTGCGTGCGTGCGTGCATGGGTGCGTGCGTGCGCATGTGCATGGGTGTGTGCGTTTGTGTATCAGACACCCAGTGGTCGGTGTTGAGTCAAGCACATCAGTAGGGTTTCTAGCTGGCATACATTAATGCCAGTTGTAAAACAGAGCAGTAGACTTGCCCTTGGCTATGAGATGGAAAATAAACACACACACACACACACACACACACACACACACACACACACACACACACACACACACACACACACACACACACACACACACACACTCACTCATACACAACAGCGGCGTCACAGGAGTAGAGCTCCACCTCAATGTGGTCTGTCTTTTAAAACAACCAGGATAGTCTAGTCTCTCTCTCTCTTGGCATCCTATTTGTCTCAGTATAAAGTTGCCAGTTGAATAGTCTTCTTAGAGGAATAGCGAGTGGATAGGAAATTCCCTTTAATTGGCGTTTCTGGTCCTTTTGGCTCCAGTCTTTCTACAGCACCATGGGACACTATTGATGTAGATGTAATTTCAGAGAGCTGGGGGTTGTCAGCTTTCTAAGGGTTGTCAGCCGT
This sequence comes from Salvelinus namaycush, assembly GCF_016432855.1. Classification (NCBI taxonomy): domain Eukaryota; kingdom Metazoa; phylum Chordata; class Actinopteri; order Salmoniformes; family Salmonidae; genus Salvelinus; species Salvelinus namaycush. The sequence goes on from NC_052310.1 coordinate 72,077,998, forward strand.
AGATTAACACTTGTCAGAATTCTGAGTGATGTTGTATTGGAGCGATATTCTGGTCTGGAGAGAGAGGGCCTGTCCGTCTAAGTCTACTCTGTGTACATTAAAGCTGCTACTGGGTTTTCTGAATTAAGTTGTGTTGAATTTAATTAAATCAACGAGTAGTGGTTGAATAAATCACATTGTTGCTTTGACATAAAGGGATAGTATGAGATTCTGGCAGTTAAACTGTTGCTAGCATACCGATAGACTTCCAGACATTGCGCTAACACTAGTTAGCATTGGCTAGCAAAATATCCTCCAACTCCCTTCAAACTACACGCAGAGACATAAAAATGGATCCATTAGTTTATCTGACACTAGAATCTCACACTATCCCTTTAAGGAATCCACATTAGTTTGCCTTAGACAAGTCTCCTCATTCATGCAAATTCAGACCATACATTATTATTATTATTATTATCTAGATTGCAGATACTGTCTCATAACACTGCTAGGGATGCTTCTGTGTACCACACATTCCTTTTCAATTCCACTCCGACCTATAGCTAGAGACATCAATTGCTAGGGATAGTGATATTCAATTCCGATAGGGATAGTGATTCATGCCTATCTCTGCATCCACACACAGCAGGACAGAGATATGTCCGCAATTTTCCCCTGTCTCTCTCTGCTCCTAAATGAGAAACCCATACAGTATCAGTGAAAACATCAAAAGACTCTCTGCATTCCGTGGTCAGTGATTTGGTGCATGTTGGAGAATAAACCACTGTTGTTGCACCATGTCCATTATCAGTTCACTTATGGCTTAGAACATGGCATCAAAGGAAGAGAAGAATAGAGGAGGAGAGGAGAGGGCCCCCTCTAATAGGCTACGGTGGACATGGTTTCTCTCTCTCTCTTTCTCTCTGTCTGTCTCTCTCTCTCTCTATCTGTCTCTTGCTCCCTCTCACTCCCTCTTTCTCTCTATCTCTCTCTCTCTGTCTCTCTCTCTCTCTGTCTGTCTCTCTCTGTCTTGCTCCTTCCTCCCTCCCTCTTTCTGCCTCTTTCTCTTTCACTCTCTCTCTCTCTTTCTCTCCCTCTCTCTTTCTCCATTTTTCACTTTCTCTCATCTCTCTCTCACTCGTCTCTCTATCGCTCTCTGTCTTTCTCTCTTTGCTTTGAAAGTCCTTCTTTTGACTAGCTCCCTCTCTGTGTCCACCCCTCGTGGTGGAAAATGGCGACAGGGGAATCATCTGAAAGAGGGGATGTCATTTGTCTGCCGGCAGCATTATCAGTTACGGCAATGCATCTTGAGTGTTTGAAAAGTCTGATGGAAAATATATTGTTAGGCTCGAACAAACACAAACATGCTCGCAGAAACAAACACAAACACGCACATACACAAACACACACGTATGCTTCAACTGCTGGGGGATTTCTACTCCTCATCAGTTGTTCTTAAGTTTGTCACTTATTGTGTCTGTATTGTTAGGACAATTAATACATGATTTAGTTAACTATATGGATAAAAGGCAACAATGTGCTGCCCTCTTGGCAGACCTGTCAAAGGCCTTCGATACTGTTGATCAGTCACTACTAGTTCAGAGGCTTTCCTCAGTTGGTCAGGCTACATGTAACCCTCTTCTCTCACAACAGAGAACAAAAATATAACAACACTGTACCATCAACACTGGATAATATTGATGACTATATAGATGTTGATGGTAAGACTCTCAACCCCACTTCAATATAATTGACTCAATCTCCATACATAATCTCTTATGATGATAAAAAATCTATCTGCTTCCCAAATGGCACCCTATCCCTATATAGTGCACTACTTTTGACCATGGCACATATGAGCCCTGTTCAAAAGAAGTGTGCTATTTAGGAAATAGGGTGCCTTTTGGGATGCACACATTGTCTGCAATACCCAAACATCACAGCATAGGCTACTGTAACTAAAAGCTAGGAGGATAGTGCATTCCTTGGCTACTCACATCATAACTTAAAGACAGAATTTTTTTTAGATAATGGGCTTCTTCAGGGCCTGCGCCAGAACCAATCAGTTGGACGGGCCGTTGATTTCCATAGGCAGTCACGTTTTTTCACGGGACCTCCTTTTTTAATGGGTGTTACAGTAAAGAACATAGGCAGCTCGTGAGTTTCAAGTTTGGAGAAGCTTACGACTTATCCTACCAGTTATACCGATCTGCGTGCCAGTTATGATCATTTTTATATGCAATATGTTTTGTGGAACAGTTTCATTTCAATAATAACATTTTTGTTTCTCAAAATCATTGTCACATGGTTAATCATAATTATCTGAAGTAAAATGACAAGAATCTAAAAGTTAAAATTCAACTAAGGGGAGAGCTCCAGCCTCTGCCATATGGACACGTTGATAGACTGTGATCCATTGGCGGCTAAAGAAATGAGCGCATAGAACTCAGAGATACCCTATAGGCCAAGGCAGCAGTAGGCCTATAACTTTATCTTCAACTAAGTAAAATACAATAGACAACAAATAAAACTGTAGAAAATTTCCTGATGAAAATTATGGTTCTTTCAATCACATTCATCTTTCTACTCCGCCTGTCTGCCTCCCTTTCTATCTGTCTTTGACTTGAGCTATTGCTAGTGAAGTACAACATTGTATCAAATCATCAACTGGGTCCAGCCTGAAGCTGTTGCTATAGCAAACTTAGAACATTGTATCAACAAGCCTTCAGAGTTTCCTGCGCCAGTGAGCTCGGGACAGACAGCTGTTTTTTATGACGTTTTCACTGGATATGTGGAATCATCAGATCATAATATTGTGCTCTTTCACACTGAGGTGATTATCGAGGCCGGGAGGGTTGGAAAGATTTTTCAAATACTGAGGAACTATAAAAAAAATTGACTTTGTTGACTTACTGTGTGAGGTGAAGAAAAACACGACTGAGCAGCTCTGCTTATTAGTGGTGGACGTGGTGAGTTATGACAGTCAGAAATCAGTCTTACTTTGCGAGCTCAGGTGCGTGTGCTCTCTCAACATTACTAGGACAGAGAAACCAGACACATGCTCATTGCTCACATGGAGTACTCCAAACAAAAGACAATGAAAAAATGTACAGAACTCGTGATGGTTATGAAATAAACCAAAACTTGTTACAACTCAACTCCCGAGTGGCGCTGTGGTCTAGGGCACTGCATCTCAGTCCAAGAGGCGTCACTAAAGTCCCTAGTTGAATCCAGGCTCTATCACATCCGGCTGTGATTGGGAGTCCCACAGGGCGGCGCACAATGGACCCAGCCTCGTCTGGGTTTGGCCGGGGTAGGCCGTCATTGTAAATCAGAATTAGTTTTTACCTGACTTTCCTAGTTAAATAAAGGTTAAATAAAAATAAATATAAACTGTAGCAGGTTGTGAACGCCACAATGTTTCCAGTCTGAGAGTGAGAATGGTAAATGACTGTAATTAATACATGCATTAACATAAATTAATATAAATGACGGGGATTAATGGTACATTTACTAGGCCTACTGGTGACATATGTAATGGTGAAAATAAAAAAATAAGCAAACAAGTCACACAATGAAACAATGAAACAATGAATGTGCAAGATTTGGTGGGAGACAACTGAGTGCATTCTGGAGAGCTGAGTGCATGCATTCTGGAGAGAAACGTGCTATATCTTTACCGCACAATACTCCCCTTCTTGTTGCAGAATTTGAAACTATATTCAAGACACATTGTCTTAACACATATTTTAGATGCTTTTCACTGACAGCCACAACTCAATCAGCTAGAATCATAAAACACGGGACGAGATGTTAAAACTGTCCATTGTGCCAATAGATGGTATGCACTCACATGAGATTTGCCGTGATGTTGACAGAGTGGCATGGGAGGTTTATTTCTTAGACTGGGTTAAGATGTCAATTTTGGGACACATCCTCAGCAGTGTGCCTTCGAATCAGTGGGTGTTTCGGCCTTTAATCACTAAACACCCTCATCAAAGGTGGCCAGCTAAAGGGTGATCAAGCCTTAGCTTGTGTCCCATGCCCAATTAAGATTTCCCACGGGACTATGCAAGGCAGGGGTGTCCTCTTCCCTGAGCCAGCCCTACAGCTGACCGCATACCTCAAAAGAGGTATGTTAGACCTATTTCCACGATCACTACCCAAATTGCGGGCTTCACAAATAGGCGTAGGCCTACACACTTGTGATTTGAAACAATCCACAGCTATTTAAATAAAGAACAGAAGCTAATGATCCTCTGTGGTTAAGTCATGCTCCTTGGTGAAGTATTTTAATGATTTTATTTAGACAAGAGTAATTATATCATTTTGCAGAAACATCCATTTACTTTGGTATAATGGCGCCGGAGGGGATGGCTGTCGTTTTACGGGCTCCTAACTAACTGTGCTATTTTGTTTCTTTTTCACATTTGTTTTTGTAACTTATTTTGTACATAATGTTGCTGCTTCTGTCTCTTATGACCAAAAAGAGCTTCAGAACATCAAAACAACGGTTACTCACCTCGAACTGGACAAAGATTTTTATTTTCTTTAATGAGTCCGAAACAAAGGATATACTGCTTTGTCAAGACCATGCCCAAATCCCCGTCATCCATGTGAAGAAAAGATGGAGAAAAAAGGGGAGGAGGGCAGGGTGCCTTTTAAGAATTTGCCGATGAGTAGGTAGACCACCACTACACTCCGTATTATTGGCCAACGTGCAATCATTGGAAAACAAACTGGACGATCTACGATTAAGACTACACTACCAACTGGACATTAAAAACTGTAATACCTTATTGTTTCACCGAGACGTGGCTAAACGACGACACAGATAATATAGAGCTGGCTTCTCCGTGCATCGGCAGGTCAGAGCAGCTACGTCTGGTAAGACGAGGAGTGGGGGTGTGTGTCTATTTGTCAATAACAGCTGGTGCGCGATGTCTAATAATAAAGAAGTCTCAAGGTATTGCTCGCCTGAGGTAGAATACCTCATGATAAGCTGTAGATCAAACTATCTACCAAGAGAGTTCTCATCTATATTATTCGTAGCTGTCTATTTACCACCACAAAGCGATGCTGGCACTAAGACTGCACTCAACGAGCTGTATAAGGCGATAAGCAAACAAGAAAATGCTCATCCAGAAGCGGCGCTCCTAGTGTTCGGGGACTTTAATGCAGGCAAACTTAAATCAGTTTTACCTCATTTCTACCAGCATGTTAAATGTGCAACCAGAGGGGAAAAAACTCTACACCACCTTTACTTCACACACAGAGACACATACAAAGCTCTCCCTCGCCCTCTATTTGGCAAATCTGACCATAATTCTATCCTCCTGATTCCTGCTTACAAGCAAAAACTAAAGCAGGAAGTACCAGTGACTCGCTCAATACGGAAGTGGTCAGATGACGCAGATGCTACGCTAAAGAACAGTTTTGCTTGCACAGACTGGAATATGTTCCAGGATTCATCCAATGGCATTGAGGAGTATACCACGTCAGTCCCTGGCTTCATCAATAAGTGCATTGACGATGTTGTCCCCACAGTGACCGTACGTACATATCCCAACTAGAAGCCATGGATTACAGGCAACATCCGCACCGAGCTAAAGGCTAGAGATGCCTCTTTCAAGGAGTGGGAAACTAATCCAGATGCTCATAACAAATCCCGCTATGCCCTCAGACGAACCATCAAACAGGCAAAGCGTCAATACAGGACTAAGATTGAATCCTACTACAGCGGCTCTGACACTCGATTACCAGGATGTGTACTCAAAGCATGCGCGGACCAACTGGCAAGTGTATTCACTGACATTTTCAACCTCTCCCTGAACAAGTCTGTAATACCTACATGTTTCAAACAGACCACCATAGTCCCTGTGCCCAAGAAAGCGAAGGTAAGCTGCCTAAATGATTACCGCCCCATAACACTCACGCCGGTAGCCATGAAGTGCTTTGAAAGGCTGGTCATGGCTCACATCAACACCATCATGCCGGAATCCCTGGCCCCACCCTAATTCACATACTGCCCCAACAGATCCACAGATGACACAATCTCAGTCGCAATCCACACTGCCCTATCCCACCTGGACAAAAGGAACACCTACGTGAGAATGCTGTTCATTTACTGTAGTTCAGCGATCAACACCATAGTACCCACAAAGCTCATCACTAAGCTAAGGACCCTGAAACTAAACACGTCCCTCTGCAACTGGATCCTGGATTTCTCAGAACAAGAATAGACTGACGAGTTTCAGAAAAGTCTTTGTTTCTGGCCATTTTGAGCCTGTAATCGAACCCACCAATGCTGATGCTCCAGATACTCAACTTGTCTAACTAGTTTTATTGCTTCTTTAATCAGAACAACAGTTTTCAGCTGTGCTAACATAATTGCAAAAGGGTTTTCTAATGATCAATTAGCCTTTTAAAATGATACACTTGGATTAGCTAACACAACGTGCCATTGGAACACAGGGGTGATGGTTGCTGATAATGGGCCTCTGTACGCCTAGGTAGAAATTCCATTAAAAATCAGCCGTTTCCAGCTACAATAGTAATTTACAACATTAACAATGTCTACACTGTATTTCTGATCAATTTGATGTCATTTGAATGGACAAAAAAATGTGACATAATATATAGCACAGAACATCCCCTCCCTTCTTCTCTCCACCCCTCCCTTCTCCTCCCCTCTCCCCTCCCTTCTCCTCCCCTCCTCTCCTCCTTTCTCTTCTCTTCTCCTCTCTTCCCCTCTCTTCCCCTCTCTTCTCCTCCCCTCTCATTCCTTCTCATCTACTCTCCTCTCCACCCCCTTCTCTCTTCTCTCTCTCCACCCCCTTCTCTTGTCTTCTCTGCTCCTCTCCTCTCCACCTCTCCCTTCTCCTCCCCTCCCTTCTTCTCCTCCCTTCTCTTCTCCTCTCCACCCTCCCTTCTCCTCCCCTCCCTTCTTCTCCCCCCTCTTCCCTTCTCTTCTCCTCTCCACCCTCCCTTCTCCTCCCCTCCCTTCTTCTCCCCCCTCCTCCCTTCTCTTCTCCTCTCCACCCTCCCTTCTCCTCCCCTACCTTCTTCTCCCCCCTCCTCCCTTCTCTTCTCCTCTCCACCCTCCCTTCTCCTCCCCAACCTTTTTCTCCCCCCTCCTCCCTTCTCTTCTCCTCTCCACCCTCCCTTCTCCTCCCCTCCCTTCTCCTCCCTTCTCTTCTTCTATCTCTCCTCTTAACTTAACCAGTGGGAGGTTTTCACTAACTTCTTCATTCATCTTTGTGATTTTATTTTCTATCTTTCTGTCAGTCCTGTCTCCTTTCCTCTCATTGTGTGCAGTAATTTGGTTATAGATTGGGCTAGGAAGAGGAGATGAGAGAGAAGATGGATAAAAGCTAGGCTGATCAATCTTAGCTGATCAAGCAGGCCTGTTCTGTCATCACCCTGGTGTTTAAGTGAACCCACCAGTACTAGTCGGGAGAACCGGGAAGAAAGTAACAATTTTCCTAATTACTCAGAGATTGATAGAGCTAGAGACACCATATTTTATGACAAACAATTTTCATATGTCCTCCACCATTAGCAACTGTAATTTAATTTCTAAGATAAATGAGTTGAAATTGAATAGACTGAGAACAGAACTACCACAATGTTACGTCTGTAAGTTCTTGTTCATATGTATACATTTGTACAGTATACGGAGTAAAACAACTTCCACAATGCTACTTTTGTACCTGCCGGAAGGGCAGGAGTAACACAGTATTGAGATGGAAGTAACAGCTGGCGAAAAGTGCACAATATCTGTCTTATCTCCATCTTTCTGGTTTGTAACGCTCTTTACTTTTAACAAATGTACTATTAGCCATCATGTCATGTTTGGGTCAATTTGAATGATTCATGCTATGGTTTGAAATGTATGAAAATGATCACATAATAGCTATATTAATCATAGTTTTCTCATCTCACTTTAATGGGAATGTCACAATTTTGTCACAATTTTCAATGACTATTCATGCTTAGGCCTACCAATCAGGTGTGCTCCAGCTGTCCTTGTCATGCGCACTCCTCGTGTCTTGATAGAATAAAAAAAGATATTCTCTTCACAAATAGCAAACTCATCATGCTTGTCACATTTCCGTGGCTTGACACAAGGTAATTGACCCCCAGAATCATAAAAATATATATTTTTAACTGCTAACCTGTTGATAAAAGCTTATGTGAGAAGCTGATCCATCAAGTCAATTGATTAAGGCATAATTCTAATGACGTCATATATAATTTTATAACATTCAGTCACTTGTTGATATTTTGATAACATTATAACAGCAACATGAACTAGCGGAGACAATGGCCTGTGTTTAAATATTTTTTATTTTATTCCAGTTCATCAGTTAATATTGTGTTACTTTCGTCCCACCCGTCTTTCCTGTAACTTCTCCCAGGCTAACACCCAAGACTAGCTTGCATGATACTTGAAACCTATGCTGTCATTTAGTTACTAGTGTAACGGTTGTCATAGTCGTTCTCCTCCTCAGACGAGGAGGAGCATGGATCGGACCAACACGCAGAGTGGGTAGTGCTCATGACAATTTATTAAATCGAAACTGAACACTAACATGAAACAAAATAACAAAATGAAACAACCGACAACAGTCCCGTGTGGCACGAATACAAACACGGAAACAAACACCCACAAAACACACGTGAAACCCAGGCTGCCTAAGTATGATTCTTAATCAGGGACAACGATTGACAGCTGCCTCTGATTGAGAATCATACCAGGCCGAACACAAAAATCCCAACATAGAAAATCACACATAGACAAACCCACCCAACTCACGCCCTGACCAACTAAATAAATACAAGACAAAGGAAAACAGGTCAGGAACGTGACAACTAGATGGGTTAAGAAAATGACTTATGTTTGGAACCTTAAATAGCTAAACGCAATTCTAAAACTGAAAAATACTTCTGGGTCTGTTTCTTTTTTACTTACATGGCTCAAAACCACTTTTTGTTGATGACTTGAACTGGGCTTTTCTTTTGCAGGAAGGTCATACCCCGCATTAGGAACGTGCTGACTTCACTACATCATTCTAGCTATTATCTGAGAAACTGGGTGTGTTACTTTTGCCCCGTGTTACTTTCGTCCCAGTTCTCCCCTAGTTTTATCTAATGGCAGTGGCTTTACTTCTTACAACTGAGAAAAAGTATTGTTCTGCAAACCGACAGAATTCTGCAAGAGTTCATTAAGTTTTAATAGAGAGACGTGTGATGCCTGAAGTTACACTGCTTGTAGTGTTACTGATTGGGCTTTCTCTGTGTGTGGGGAGTGTTCTCTAGTCAGCCCTAGTCAGCCCTTCTAACAGGACTGAACTACCTAGAGACAAAATCCATCAGTGTGACAGAAGGGAGTGGACCAGAGAGGGGGAGGGAGAGAGAGATGGGGGAGAGGGGGGGGGGGGGGGGGGGGGGGCAGAGAGAGAGAGAAAGACAGTGCGAGAGAAAGTACGAGAGAGATGGAGAGACAGATGGAATGAGAGAAAGTGCAAGAGAGAGGAAGAGAGAGAGAATTAAAGAAAGAGAGAGAAGGGAACACAGATTTAGGCATAACTCAAATCCATATGCAGACAAGCAGAAAATTACCTTCTCTACCTTGCATGCATTTAGGAGACAGAAGATAATTTGGCTTTTTGTCCTTCTGTTGTTCAGCAATAATTTACTGTGTCATCGAAAGGCTCAGAAAGGGCTCCATCGCTCAACAAATTACAACTCCTCTCTCAGTTGATTCCCAAGCTAAAATTGTGGGAGGAGACTGGGGAGAGAAAGATAGTGAGATAGAGAGAAAAGAATAGAGGGAGAGAGAGAGAGAAAGCATGCGCCTTGTAGCCTGTCAGAGTTTGCAGACAATAACAGGACATGTATGGACATAGACGGGTGCATGGTTACAGGTTTAGACCACACGTGGCCACATGTAACCACGGGAAATGGGGAATGCCTGTGTTTGTTGCAGACAGGAAGTTCAATGTTCCAGAAACTAAGTCTTTTGTCACACAGCTACGTCTCAATACCTAGACTTCTCACAGTCTCACAGGCTTTTTTATTCCACAACTCTTTAAAAGTCGGGGGGAAATCGATGATGTGGGAGTATACCCTACGCCTTGTGTCTAGTATCCATCCGTCGTTTATGTCACAGTAGGGAGTCTGTCAATATCTCAGAAGGTGAATTCCTTCAGCTGGCTTCTTTGATCTCAAAGCGTGGCCTCTGCTGTCTGTTGGGTTCTGTGTTCCTTCTTCCCTCAGAGCCTATCAGAGCCTATCAGAGCCTACCAGAGCCTATCAGAGCCTATAGAACTACACCTTGATCTCAGCTGGAACACACAGATGTCCAACTTTTTATACCCAAACAAAGGCCACCAGACACCAGTCCCATCCAACCCTCTCCATATGGGGGGCTTGATTGAATTAAAACACAGTCACTATGGAGGATCATTTTTGTTCTCCGCTCAGTGGTTAAACTGAGACAGAAGTTGGTGGTTAAACTGAAACAGAAGCTGGTGGTTAAACTGAAACAGAAGTTGGTGGTTAAACTGAAACAGAAGTTGGTGGTTAAACTGAAACAGAAGTTGGTGGTTAAACTGAGACAGAAGTTGGTGGTTAAACTGAAACAGAAGTTGGTGGTTAAACTGAAACAGAAGTTGGTGGTTAAACTGAAACAGAAGTTGGTGGTTAAACTGAAACAGAAGTTGGTGGTTAAACTGAGACAGAAGTTGGTGGTTAAACTGAGACAGAAGTTGGTGGTTAAACTGAGACAGAAGTTGGTGGTTAAACTGAGACAGAAGTTGGTGGTTAAACTGAAACAGAAGTTGGTGGTTAAACTGAGACAGAAGTTGGTGGTTAAACTGAGACAGAAGTTGGTGGTTAAACTGAAACAGAAGTTGGTGGTTAAACTGAGACAGAAGTTGGTGGTTAAACTGAGACAGAAGTCGTGGTTAAACTGAAACAGAAGTTGGTGGTTAAACTGAAACAGAAGTTGGTGGTTAAACTGAGACAGAAGTTGGTGGTTAAACTGAAACAGAAGTTGGTGGTTAAACTGAAACAGAAGTTGGTGGTTAAACTGAGACAGAAGTTGGTGGTTAAACTGAAACAGAAGTTGGTGGTTAAACTGAAACAGAAGTTGGTGGTTAAACTGAAACAGAAGTTGGTGGTTAAACTGAGACAGAAGTTGGTGGTTAAACTGAGACAGAAGTTGGTGGTTAAACTGAAACAGAAGTTGGTGGTTAAACTGAAACAGCTAGTCTTCCTGGAGTCCAAGGAAGAGGTTAAACCAAGACAGGATGTGTGTCCCAAATGGCACCCTATTCCCTATATAGAGCACTATTTTTGACTAGAGCCCTATGGTCCCTGGTCAAAACTAGTGTACTATAGGGAATCCAGCGTTTGTATTAGTGGCACAGTCCAAGTGACATATTATTAGGAAATTGTATTGCGCATTCAAAGTTCTGCCAGGGAGTTCTACTAGATAAATTCTGACCCAGTTCCATTGAACTTTAAAACAGCTGTTGAATGATGTTGCAGGAAATGTATTTTAGCCACAGCAATAACCGTTTTCCCTCTCACTTTACTTGATGGAGTATCTGGTAAATGGTCTCTGGTCCTGGCTCACTGCTGTTGCTAAGGCAGTCCGGATATCAAGGTGTCCTTGCTAAATTCCCAATCTGGCTGTCATACCATCATGTTCACGCGATCATTCCCAGCTTTCAATTGGCTCATTTATCCCTTATTTTCTCCCCTGTAACTATTCCCCAGGTCGTTACTGTAAAAGAGAATGTGTTCTTAGTCAATTTACCTGGTAAAATAAGTGTGTTTTTTTATATTGGGGTAGCACTGCCAGCTCAATAGCACTTCCTTGCCACAGAATAAGCAAAGAACGAAAACAAAGACTGAGGATTGTATTCCAAATGGAGCTGAATTCATTGGGTGAATTAAAGAGGGGTTGTAATGACTACTGGGTGGTCTATGGTTAGTGTGATCTGTGATCTTTGTGTGAACTGAACCGTATTTATGTTCAACGAGTATCAAAGACCCTTATTCATTAACTTTGCCTCCCCATTACAAGCCCTGGGCCCTGGCCACTTGTATGTATCCTTCTTGTAACACATAATTGCAGACATCACCGCACTCATGCAAAACAAGAGAAAACGGGTTGCCTGGCGGATCAACAAGGGCCTGAACCAGTAGGAACTAATGAGCTGGTAAATGTGGAGAAAGCCGGGCCCATTTTCATATGTAAATGTTACAAGCTTGTAGTACGATGCCCAGGCTGGTGAAATAGCTTAGCTGAATGGAGCCGCCAACACACTCAAAGGAGTGAAAAGGAAAGAGTAGTTTGGAGGGAAAACACTTGATGATGCCCCAGTGTTATATGGCCCACTGTCTCAGCATCACTAAGCCAATTAGGGAGCAGTGAGCTGTGACCTGCGCGGGACAGGGGTACGAGGAGAAGGGACAGGGGTACGAGGAGGAGGGACAGGGGGATAAAGGGGGAGGAAAAGGGGTGGTGGGAAAGGGGGAGCGAGGAGGGGGCAAAATCAGTTCAGTAAACTCTACAACTGCCTCTCCTACTCTCCTTCTCTTCTCCCCTTTGCTCCTCCTCCTCGCCCCCTCTCCCCCAGCGAGTCTTCCTGTGAAAAGACAAAGCCCTGAATCAATATTCCTCCTTTTCGTTTCGTCCTCTGAAGAAAAGGGGGGGGTCGAAGAAAAGGATGGAGAGGTTCAGAAAAAGGAGAGAGAGGGTTGATAGAAAGGAGGGAGGGGGTCAGTGAAAGGAGAGAGAAAGTTGTTGTCATTAATGTGTCTCTACATATCATCTAGTAACCCTTGTAGAAAATGTGGGGCTTTCCTCCTAAATGTGGAGTTTGGAGAATTATTTAAATCAGTGTTGATGCTGTTAGTTGGTAACTGGGCTGTCCAGTACTATAATGAGAAAGTAGATTAATTCAGTGAGTTGTTTCATCTCCTTGTCTCCTCATCTCTATGGACTGAGCGAATCCTTCTCCTCCTCCCACTCTTCCTCTCTTTGGACTGAAATTATCCTCCTCCTCCTCCTTTTTGACTTAAATTCTCCTTCTCCAGCCAGACAGATGCCTGTTTTTCTCCACCTCATTTATGTGTTTCTACCCACATCATGCTCCCTCCTCTTTCTCCTCCCCCCTAAACGATGACCCTTATACTGTCAGCTCTCAGCACAACATTCTCTCTCTCTCTTTCTCTCACTCATCCATCTATCTATCCAAAATCACAGAACAGAGATACACACTTTTGACATTTCAGTGTAGAAGACCAGGAAAACTGATATGTAGGGGGCAGGGTGTACAGACCCATGCTGCTGGGGCTGGTGTGGGCTCATGCTGCTGGGGCTGGTGTGGGCTCATGCTGCTGGGGCTGGTGTGGGCTCATGCTGCTGGGGCTGGTGTGGGCTCATGCTGCTGGGGCTGGTGTGGGCTCATGCTGCAGCATGTGTATATATATATTTTTTTCCTTTATTTAAATAGGCAAGTCAGTTAAGAATAAATTCTTATTTACAATGACAGTCTACCCCGGCCAAACCCTAACCTGGACAACGCTGGGCTAATTGTGCGCCGCCCTATGGGACTCCCAATCACGACCGGTTGTGATACAGCCTGGAATCGAACCATGGTCTGTAGTGATGTCTCTAGCACTGAGATGCAGTGCCTTAGACTGCTGCACCACTGGGGGGCTGGTGAACCATCTGGAGGACGTTGTAGGGGTGTGGTGCGTCAGGGGGGTACAGTGGACGAGGAGGGAGGCTTGGTTCTAACTTTCTAGGCCCGTTATGTCAAGTTTGTGCTTTTAATGATGTAGCTATTGGGCCAATAAATGTATTTCTCTCTCTCTCTCTCTCTCTCTCTCTCTCTCTCTCTCTCTCTCTCTCTCTCTCTCTCTCTCTCTCTCTGTCTCTGTCTCTGTCTCTGTCTCTGTCTCTGTCTCTGTCTCTGTCTCTGTCTCATTCTCTGTCTAGGTCTCTGTCTCTCTTTCTCTGGGATCCGTAGGGCGACGGGGGTGGCAGAGGGGGCTGTGGAGCAGAATCAATTTAAATTCTATTTATTTTTTGGTTTGTGTTGGGTTTTCATCAATGGTGGTTATTAGGAGGAGAAAGTGCCACCAGGGCTCTTGGGTTCTGATGTTATTACCTGGGAGGAGAGGAGAGGAGGGATCTGGAATAAGGCCAGTTCTGCAATGTTATACAGGGACGCTGTTAGCTCTCTCATTTTAAAAGGCTGACAAGTAGAAGGATGCTGTGTACCACCGCAGGATACAATATTACCACATTCCACACTTCCTTTAATGTGCTGACCTTGAAATACAGCATGTAAACGAGTGAATTCAATTCCATTCAATTCAACTGCATATTTTGTCCCTCTGGGGTAATTCTCTGTCTATTGTCCATATGAACGTAATACCGAGGTATATACCCATGTGTACTTATCTGTAAGTGTGTCTTTGTACCAATTCCTCATGGTAGGTGAACAAGTATGGAGATGATTTGGGTGACAAACCTGCTACTTTGATTATAGTGGGGAGGGAGTAATATAAAGACTTTTGAAAAGGTGTATTGCACAGTTTCATTTACTCCCGCCAGCTCTCTTGCTCTCTCTCCGTCAGCGCGAGACAAGGCGGTGGCTGTGGTGGAATGGAATCATTGCTTTGTCCTTTCTCGCCTGTCATTGCTGCTTCTCCACTGGCAGCAGACAGAAGGGAGTAGGACAGATAAAGAGAGAGAGAAAGACAGACAGAGAGAGACCGACAGAGGGTGAGAGCAAGGGAGAGAAAGAAAGGGAGCGAGAGAGAGACAGAAGCAGAATGTGATGATTGATCTGCAAAATTGATCTGCAAAATCCAGGAGAACTCTTGATTTGTAAAGCCTGCTTTAAGAAGGCAGCCATGTAGATGCAGACTAACTCCAAGCATCCAGGGATTCTATATTCCAGTATAATGGATGGCTCTCTGAGAGAACTGGTTTGTTTGTTGATGAAGACATACATTACATGGAAAACCAACCACCTTGTTTAATGTATTAAATAGTTTTGAGGCATCCAGGCATGACCTTACGGAAAAACCACGTGATCTTATGTGAAGTTAATGTAATAACATGTGACAGCATGTAAAAGCAACATGTAATAACATGAAACTACACATTTGAAAACATGAGAGTTAGGTTTTCACATGTGAAACTGCAATTCACGTGAGGTGAAAACATGTTATTCTCCTCACATGTGAAAAGGTGTTAACATGTGAACTCTAATTGTAATTTTCACATGTGAAACTGCACAGTTTAAGTTTTTATTTGTAAGGCAAGTAATGAAATGGTATGGGGGTTTTAAGGTAAGCGGTACGCTGCTCAGCTAAAATAGTTTAAACATTTGGCATGATTACTTAGTGCTGACTTCTCAATATGACCCCATTTGAGATTTGATCTCCCAACCTCTGGATTTGGGGTATGCTGATCTTACTTCTCAAGCAAGAATTTTGCTAGGACTGTCTGGGAGTGATCTGAGTGGGGAGGGGGAGGAATATGGAATCTGAAAACGACCTGTTATTCATAGGTTGCACCTCCGTCACTCGGTCGCGTCATGCCATTGTTATGAACGTTTTCAAGCTGCCCTCTATCGGCGGCACGATAGTGGTGCCCTAAAGTCGTGATAAGCCCAGTCATTTTAGACTGAGGCTAATGACTGTTTAGTCTAAAACACACTAAAGTGCCTGGAAATACGAGGAAATTGCTAAAGTAGTCAAATGTTTAGTAGTGTCATGACGTTGCCCTCTTTGGGTACAGCGAGCACCATCCCCCTCTCTCTGTCTCCTACACTCAGGCTGCTGCGACCTTAGGTCGTAAATTCCTGGAGGAGATTATCTCCTCATGGCCACAGTATAGAGAGAGAGTGAGTTTTCATAGAGAGAACAAAGGAATTTCTTCCACCTCACAGAACTGGAGAACCGAACAACATGTATGTTCTGGAGAAGGTATAAAAGATCGGTGAAGAATCCAGCTACGAACTGGTCCGTTTGGTACAATTTTGTGAAACTCATGAGAGAAAATACGTCCACATTACCATCACGCTGTTTATACAATAGCCTCAGATATGAGGCTTACATCTAATTGTTGTATGAGATGAATGAGTGAGGATGATACTGTTTGTGAAATTGTGTAATGTGATTTTGGACTGTTTATTGAAGGAAACTCCAATTCCCTTTGGAGTTTAACTAAATCAGAGGACTGCCCATGAGCACAGTTATGGTCTTGCGTCCTGGGACAGACCCTTTTCTGCTCTTCCGAATAAAACCCCCACCCGGGTTTTCTATCCCCAGACCAGCTTACCTCGATAACGAGATGGCCAAGGTTTGAGAGGAGACCAGCTTACCTCGATAACGAGAGGGCCAAGGTTTGAGTAGAGACCATAAACCTGAGTTTAAGCTAAGGTTTGAGTAGATGGCTGAATCTTTTAACCATACCACATGGTTAAACTCTTAGACTATCGATACCGACAGAATAAGAACAAGTCTTTGATATTAATTACTAGTCTGCAGCTAGGAATTCGGTATCATTGAACGCGAAGACCGACAATCGCCGAAACATCTATCTATAACGATATGAATGAATGTCACTCTGAACCATCCATTCTAACCACGACAGACAGAGAGAGAGAGAGCGGACAAACTCTCCAACAGAAACAAACTTTTCAACAGAGATCCCGACGACACACTGAGCGTAAATATATATATTGATTGCAATTGTTCCCGAATGAGTGAGCGTTCATGTGCAAAGGATTAGGATTTCAATTGTTATAATTATCAACTGTGTGTTGTCTTATCTCAGACCACCCCAACTTCCCTTTTGTACACCAAGCCGCGATGCCGATTTAGCCCACTAGGGCACATCCGCTATCATTTCTTTGTAACCATATCTACTGTTTGTTATGCATTTCTGTGAGTACTTAGTTAGTAAATAAATATTTTAAGACAATTGATGTATGGATGACTCCTAGTGAAGACTGAGTTCGTGCAGATAACCAACAATTTACGACGTTTGGAATGAGACTGACGTGAGATAAATAATAATTCATTAATTTGAAGACTAATTGATCAGATATTAAATATCTGGAAGTTATATTAGGAAAATTATAACTTTGTAATCTGAATATTTTCCTTGGTGCCCCGACTTCCTAGTTAATTACAGTTATATGATTAATCAGTTTAATCGCGTAATAATAATTACAGACAGTTATTTGATAAATAAGTCTTCAGTTTAATGATTCCAAAGACACGGCACTAGGAAACAACAGCATTATCATGTCATCAAATTTACTTTCGAAATGGCAATGTTGTCATTAGCTTACAAAGTTTGTAAAAAATAGCTAGCAATGCTAACGGTAGCTTGCTAAAATCCGGTGACCTCTCAATCGTAGTTAACTAGCTGTCACAATTCCTATGGTGAAATGAAGGAGTCAAGTGCAGAGAGCAGGGGTGTTCCGAGCAAGTGGATATTTATTATTTCAACCAGAAATAATCTATGAGACGGCTACGCCACACAACAAAGGGCGCGTCAAAAAAAAAAAAAAAAAAAAAAAATACACAAAACACAAATAGGACAGAATCCACTATATAAATCACCACCACAAAAAACAGAATAACAAGCCGGCACAAAAGTCGGCGGGCCAACTGGGTTTAAATAACACACTAACCCTAAACACAAAACAGGTGTAACCAATTAGACAAACCTAAATGAAAACAGAAAAGGGTATCGGTGGCAGCTAGTAGG
The DNA here is from genome assembly GCF_016432855.1 of Salvelinus namaycush. Classification (NCBI taxonomy): domain Eukaryota; kingdom Metazoa; phylum Chordata; class Actinopteri; order Salmoniformes; family Salmonidae; genus Salvelinus; species Salvelinus namaycush. The sequence continues at coordinate 72,095,795 of NC_052310.1, forward strand.
CCGGAGACGACGACCGCCGAGCGCCGCCCGAACGGGAAGAGGCACCATCCTCGGCGGGATTCGTAACACTAGCTAATGTAATACTGCATCTAAAGTCAATCTGGTGACATCAAAATGATGACAAACGGTTTCCTACTAATTATTTGCCTCCTTTTGAATGCCATTGTATTTCCAAGCCACTGTAATGCACTTTTGATTAAATCTTCATCGGAGCTCATTGACAATGCTTTGAGTAGAATGCTCAGATGGGCATCAGTACAAAATAAATGTTCAAAAAACTATTGTGACGAAATATGCAACCCATGAATTGGCAGAGAGGTTTGGAACTCTCTTTGTTAATGATCTTTATAAACTGGGTGGTTCGAGCCCTGAATACTGATTGGCTGACAACCGTGGTATATCAGGCCATATACCACAGGTCTACTATTTACGTTGGTAACCAGTTTATATTTGCAATAAGTCACCTCGGGGGTTTGTGGTACAGTGGCGTGCCGTGGGCCTGGGGCCTGGGCCTTCAGTGAGGTACTGCACAGTCCCACCCGAATTAATCCACCTCTTATTACCATCATTATGATGCCATGGCTCTAGACACTATACATTTAGACAGAAACACAGTATAACCAGGCGTTGCGTCACCTTGAAATTGACAAATTGACATTTTTGGGTAAACAGTGTTTACCCAAAAACATGACACAATCAATGAGTCTTTTCAATATTTCCCTTCACCTTTTCATTGTGCAGCTCCGTTGCCCTGCGCGCTTGTTCTTTGAGCTGTAGATCCACTCCGGTGTACCCAAAAGTTTTCAAAAGCACCATTGCTTGTAAGTGCCCAGCCGTACTTTGGTGTCTCGTTGCTGCCTTGGTTAGACAACTCAAGTTTGCAAAGCCAGTGTGGCTCCAAACACCAAATCGATCACTTGCAAATAATAGGCATTCCCAGCAGTACAGTTTGCAGTGCTTCTCGGAGCCTGTGAGCCATTGACAGCGCTCGTAGTTGAAACTTTGAAAGTGGCGAGCGAACAAACCCCTTTTACGCCTGTGACAGGCTTTGTGGCGTCGGGCGACCTCTCCTTACAATGTCTAACTTTTCTTGAAAAGTTCGTCTTGAGAATGGCGTTATAATTATATCCTCGACCAAATCGATATATTCTCCTCCTTCCGCCATTATGGGTTGAAAAAACAGCTTAGTAGTACGCGAATTAATTCGTTTATCAAATTCAGTTTCCTAGATCTGCATAGACCTGCCCATAGGACCTGCCTCTCAATATTGGTAATCCAATCAAAAGACGTGCACGCACTACGCCTGCTAGCTGGCTCCTGTGTAACACTGGAGCCAGCCAGCAGGCGTACAATAGCCAACTCTAAAGCTGATTGGTTGACACTAAATTTTCATTTCCATTCACTATAAGCTACAAGCGCCCGCACTGTTGATTCTGAAGGCCTGAGGGCAGATTTTAGACCCCTGGCAACACATGATGGCTGAATATGATTGGATAAAAGATCTAACATAAAGACCAGCCCTCCAAATCTCAACCTGGGGCTGGAAGCAGTGCAACCAAGAGGAAAGCTATGAAATGAAGAGTATAACTCTTACTCTGGGGAATAATTTAATACATATTTGTGGGAAAATATATTTAAAAAAAATATATATTCTGATGATGTTTAGGCCAGCAGAGAAGGCCTTGCAGGCCCTGACGGCCCACCACTGTTGTGGTATATGGCTAATATACCACGGCTAAGGGCTGTATCCAGGCACTGCATGTTGCATCGTACATAAGAAGAGCCTTTAGCCTTGATATATTGGTTATATACCACACCCCCTCTGGCCTTGTTGAATACTCGTTTCTGATTGGCTTGAAGGGCATTCAAGAACTTGCATTATTTCTCTATAATGCACGGCAATATTCAATGGCTATGAAGTTCATTTTGACATGTTCTATGTTTGAGCTGCTTTTGAAAGCAAAAATAGAATTGAAAATATTATTGGCATTGTTGAATTCGATTTTCTTAATAGCAAGCTAGCAGGACTGATGGTTTGGTTAGCTAAGCTAGCAAGTCTGTTTGTTTGGTTACCAAGGCAACTACTGTAGCTATCTAGTAAACTTGCAAGCTACTTCAGTGGATGTCGAACACATTCCTACCCTCAAATGAACACATTATAGCTGTGGTATTATCGGGATAATCATCTCAGGGCTCTATATCCCAACTCCCCCTGAGACACCCTCAGAGAGTGGGGTCACAGCCAGGGTCAGCCATTGTCAACGGCAACCTTGGAGCAATTAGGGTTAAGTGTTTTGCTCAAGTGCACCTCAACAGATTTCTCACCTTGTCGGCTCTGTGATTTAAACTTACGACCTTTCACAACGCTCTAACCGGTTACCTACCTGTGGAGAATAATCATTGTTGGGGAAGCTACTCTGAAAATATTGTTTAAAAACTACCAATTACATCCCAGTGGAAGAAGTTGAGTTACACTAAAACTACTGCGTGAAAAATTATCATATATAAATCTCAAATATCATAGACATCACTCTGTAGTCAGATGTTAACCAAATGTTTAATTTGGCCTTTAAACACAAAAACTATGTTTCAACTGAGAATAATTCAGGTCTGATTCCGAAAAAGAAAGGACATTCTTGCCTACTTCATCCATATTGTCTTTTCTTTTAGCAAAAATAGTGTGTTAAAGTAATTAACTACTGAAAACACTGTCAAGATTTGAATTTAGTTAAACTACCACCAAGCTACTGCAAAATGTAGTTTAATTACTAGTTGAACTACATGTAGTTCACTACTCCCCGACGCTGAAAATGTTTCAACTCCCTGGAAGGTTAGTGTCATGCTAGCGTGTTGTGGCACACACGTTCCACATCATGCATTATTCTCCACAGAGCGCATAGCCCCTTGTTGATTATTCCTTACATATTAAAGGCCCAGTGAAGTCAAAAACCTGAAACGTTTTATATGTCCATACTATGAGGTTAGAATAATATTGTTACATTTTGAAAATTATGATAATGACCTTTTAGTGTAAGAGCTGTTTGAAAAGACTGTCTGTAATGTCTGCCTGTTTTCAGTGGATGGAGTTTTAGCCTGCATGGTGACAGTCCAAGCTAAATTCTTGCTTGAGAAATTGCTCTTTGCTAAGAAGCATTTTTTAAATTATTATTATTATTATAAATGTTTTTAATGGAAAAAATTTACATTACGGGACTTAATTGTTACCCAGAAATTATTTGATATTGAGATAAAAACAGCTGCATTGACCAAGCAAGTCAAAACTCCACCCATGCAAAACCTGCTCATTAGAAGGTCCTGTGTAGATTGTATTTTCAACCAGCAACTATCAGGAAATAACACTGATCTAATTTTCTTTACACTTTTACAGTGTTAGTTTCATCAGCTGTTGTACAATATGACACAAATCACAGGAAAAACTGAATTTTGACTGCACTGGGCCTATAAAGGATTTAAAAGATTTCAAATAGTATTAGGACCCAGGTCTGGTAGAAACAGCTACAGTAGGTTATTGGCAGTTAAGAGTGTTGTGCCAGTAACCGAGCAAGGCACTTAACCATAATTGCTCCTGTAAGTCATTCTGGATAAGAGCATCTGCTAAAATGACCCAAAAAATATGAATAACAGTTTGAAATAATACACTGTTTTCCAACACTGCTGAGGACCTGCATTTGTTTACATCATTGTTGAGATGCCTGGGGAAAAGAGTGGGTGCCTTGGGAGGTCTGGAGGAGACAAGATGTTTTTACAGCACAATTTGTTTGGAGCCGGGGTTGAGGATGAAAAGGGAGCAAGGGGTTGCTTTGGGAGTGAGGTAGTGGAGGAGAAAGGGAGTAAAGGAGGAGAGGGGCCTGTGTGACTGCTGATAGTTAGGGGGAGGTGGAGAGATGACGACAAGGGGAGCTTCTTTGCTCATGCTGCCTCAGGACTGCATTCTGTAATTAATTTTCTATCTCTCTCATCACTCTCTCCTCTCTCTCTCTCTCTCTCTCTCCTTCCTCTCTTTTCATCTCGCTCCTCACACTTGTTTTGTCTCTGTTTGAAGTGGGACTCTTTAGGAAGGCATTGAATTTCCAGGCATGAGCCACTTTGATGCTTTAAGTACCCTCCGTTGTCTCCTTGTGAAAAATGTAAATGTGAAGCTGCCATTTACAGATGTAGGATCTTAATTTGAGTCTGTTTGCTACAGCAGGAATCCTGCAGCAACATTAAATTTGAATTATAAATGTAGGAAATGCAGGATAAATGTAGTAAGACGTTAGTTTGTCTGCCCCGGAGCATGTTAGTTCTGAAGGATTCTTTGCCATAGAAATATACCTGGCTAGAAGGTACGTACTTTCGTGGTATGGGTTATCTGAACTCAGAGTTGAACGAAGTTACTTCACTAACTACTTAGACTACATTCGTAGTATAAGGCTCTGTTTTGTAGAATCGCTTACAGGAGATTTATGTGAAAGTTTTTCACATGAGAAAAAGCTATTCCACATGTGAAACTGCAAATTTCACATCCGAATCCACAATTCACATGAGGTAAAAACATGTTATTCACCTCACATGTGAAGAAGTAGTATTAACATGTCAACTCAAAATGTATTACATGTGAAAATTTCAGCTCAATATCTGAAAACAGCTATTTCATATGCGAAAAGCGATTTCAATTACAAATTTCACATCAATCAATCAATTACATTTATTTATAAAGCCCTTTTTACATCAGCAGATGTCACAAAGTGCTATACAGAAACCCAGCCTAAAACCCCAAACAGCAAGCAATGCAGATGTAGAAGCAGGGTGGCTAGGAAAAACTCCCTAGAAAGACTGGAACCTAGGAAGAAACCTAGAGAGGAACCAGGCTCTGAGGGGTGGCCAGTCCTCTTCTGGCTGTGCCGGGTGGAGATTATAACAGAACATGTCCAAGATGTTCAAATGTTCATAGATGACCAGCAGGGTCAGATAATAATAATCACAGCGGTTGTAGACGGTGCAACAGGTCAGCACCTCAGGACTAAATGTCAGTTGGCTTTTCATAGCCAATCATTCTACCGCACCTGCTGTCTCTAGAGAGTTGAAAACAACAGGTCTGGGACGAGGTAGCACGTCCGGTGAACAGGTCAGGGTTCCATAGCCGCAGGCAGAACAGTTGAAACTGGAGCAGCAGCACGACCAGGTGGACTGGGGACAGCAAGGAGTCATTAGGCCAGGTAGTCCTGAGGCATGGTCCTAGGGCTCAGGTCCTCAGAGAGAGGGAGGGAGGGAGAGAGAGAATACTTAAATTCACACAGGATACCAGATAAGAGAGGAGAAATACTCCAGATATAACAGAAATACTGGACAGGAGGGATCGGGGGTCCCTATATTGACCAGAGCCAAAAGTAATGCACTATATAGCGAATAGGGTGCCATTTGAGACTGTTCTGACTTTTCTGTTCTGATGCCTGTATTACTGTAAGCACAGAGTTGTTACAAACAAGGAGCTACACGGAACAGTGTGTACACACTTGTTGCATTCATCATCTACATTCAAAATGCAATTTTATCGGGCCTCCCGGGTGGCGCAGTGGTCTAGGGCCACTGCGCCACCAGAGTCTCTGGGTTCGCGCCCAGGCTCTGTCGCAGCCGGCCGCGACCGGGAGGTCCGTGGGGCGACGCACAATTGGCCTAGCGTCGTCCGGGTTAGGGAGGGTTTGGCCAGTAGGGATATCCTTGTCTCATCGTGCTCCAGCGACTCCTGTGGCGGGCCGGCCGCAGTGCGCGCTAACCAAGGGGGCCAGGTGCACGGTGTTTCCTCCGACACATTGGTGCGACTGGCTTCCAGGTTGGAGGCGCGCTGTGTTAAGAAGCAGTGCGGCCTGTTTGGGTTGTGCTTCGGAGGACGCATGGCTTTCGACCTTCGTCTCTCCCGAGCCCGTACGGGAGTTGTAGCGATGAGACAAGATAGTATAGATAGTACTAGCGATTGGATACCACGAAAATTGGGGAGAAAAGGGGATCAAATTTAAAAAAATAAATAAATAAAATGAAAATGCAATTTTATCCATTGTAAGCAAATTATGTCCAAAGCAACCAAGTAATTTAAAGAGAACTCAATTTGTATGATTGTTTAACCTTTCTGAACCACCCATCCCGGATCCGGGATAATTGTCATCAGCAACGCTGAATAGCATAGCCTAGCCTAGCGCAACAGGTATATAATAAAATATAATTTCATGAAACCACAAGTGCAATATTGCAAAACACAGCTTAGCCTTTTGTTAATCCATCTGTCGTCTCAGATTTTGAAATTATGCTTTACAGCGAAAGCAATACAAGCGTTTGTGTAAGTTTATCGATCGCTCGACAAAACAATAAGTACACTTAGCATCAGGTAACTTGGTCACGAAAATCAGAAAAGCAATCAAATTAATCGTTTACCTTTGATGATCTTCGGATGTTTTCACTCACGAGACTCCCAGTTAGACAACAAATGTTCCTTTTGTTCCATAAAGATATTTTTTATATCCAAATACCTCCGTTAGTTTGGTGCGTTATGCCCAGGAATCCACCGGAAAGAGCGGTCACGACAACGCAGACAAAAATTCCAAATGATATCCATAATGTCCACAGAAACATGTCAAACGTTTTTTATAATCCATCCTTAGGGTGTTTTTCAAATATCTATTCGATAATATATCAACCGGGACAGTCGGCTTTTCATTAGGACCGGGAGTAACAATGCCTTTCTCTTTTGCGCACAACTCACTCTGAGAGCCCCCACCTATCCACTTACGCAATGTGGTCGTTCACGCTCATTCTTCAAAATAAAAGCCTGAAACTATGTCTAAAGGCTGTTGACACCTTAGGGAAGCCATAGAAAAAGGAGTCTGGTTGATATCCCTTTAAATGGGCAATAGGGATGCATAGGAACAGAGAGGTTTCAAAAACAGGGGCACTTCCTGATTGGATTTTCCTCAGGTTTTAGCCTGCAATATCAGTTCTGTTTAACTCACAGACAAAATGTTGACAGTTTTGGAAACTTCAGAGTGTTTTCTATCATAATCTGACAATTATATGCATATTCTAGTTTCGGGGGCTGAGAAATAGGCAGTTTCAAATGGGTACGTTTTTTAGCCAAAAACGAAAATACTGCCCCCTAGCCTTTTAACTTCTTATGGCTGCAAGCCCGAGGCCGGCCACAATATGACAACAGCCACTTCAAGTGCAGGGCGCGAAATTCAAAATATATTTTTTAGAAATATTTAACTTTCACACATTAACAAGTCCAATACAGCAAATGAAAGGTACACATCTTGTGAATCCAGCCAACATGTCCAGCCAACAGCACGTATATTTATGTTAGCTCACCACCAAATACAAAAAAGGACAGACATTTTTCACAGCACAGGTAGCATGCACAAAGTCAACCTAACTAACCAAGAACCAACCAAACTAACCAACAAACAACTTCATCAGATGACAGTCTTATAACATGTTATTCAATAAATCTATGTTTTGTTCGAAAAATGTGCATATTTCAGGTATAAATCATAGTTTACATTGCAGCTACAATCAGAAATTGCACCGAAAGCAGACAGAATAATTACAGACACCAACGTCAAATACCTAAATACTCATCATAAAACATTTCTGAAAAATACATAGTGTACAGCAAATGAAAGACAGGCATCTTGTGATTCCAGCCAATATTTCCGATTTCTTAAGTGTTTTACATCGAAAACACAATATAGCGTTATATTAGCTTACCACAATAGCCAGAAACACAAGCCATTCCCCAGTAGCAAAAGTTAGCGATCGTAACAAACCAGCAAAAGATATATAATTTTTGACTAACCTTGATAAGCTTCATCAGATGACAGTCCTATAACATCAGGTTATACATACACTTATGTTTTGTTCGAAAATGTGCATATTTAGAGCTGAAATCAGTGGTTATACATTGTGCTAACGTAGCATCATTTTCCCACAACGTCCGGATATTTTTCTGACACTTTTTCTGACACACATATTCTGACCAAATAGCTATTCATAAACATAACTAAAAAATACATGTTGTATAGGAAATGATAGATACACTAGTTCTTAATGCAATCGCCGTGTTAGAATTCTAAAAATAACTTCATTACGACATCCAGCTTAGGTATAGCGAGAGAGTACCCAAAAGCTGGGCGCAAACGACTAGCACAACATGTTCGACAGATATATGAAATAGCATCATAAAATGGGTCCTACTTTTGCTGATCTTTCATCAGAATGTTGTACAAGGGGTCCTTTGTCGGGAACAATCGTTGTTTGGATTTAGAACGGCCTTTTTCCCTCTCGATTTAGCAAGCACACTTGCCAAGTGGCGCGAATCTCTCCATGTCAACAAACGGAAGAGAACGGAACACGGCAAAACTCCCGAAAAAATTTCAATAATCTGATTAAACTATATTGAAAAAACATACTTTACGATGATATTGTCACATGTATCAAATAAAATCAAAGCCGGAGATATTAGTCGTCCATAACGACAGCTTATCAGAAGGCAAATCCAGGTCCCTTGACGCGCTCTCCAGAAAACAGGAAACTGGTGACACGTCATACAAAGAGCTATTATACGAGCCCAGATCAAGTTACACACTCCATTTCTTCTCTCACTCCTTGTCGACATCTAGTGGAAGACGTATGAAGTGCATCTAAATGAATAAATATCAAGGACTTTAATAGGCAGCCCCTAGAAGAGAGCATCGATTTCAGATTTTCCACTTCCTGTCAGGAAGTTTGCTGCAAAATGAGTTCTGTTTTACTCACAGATATAATTCAAATGGTTTTAGAAACTAGAGAGTGTTTTCTATCCAATAGTAATAATAATATGCATATTGTACGAGCAAGAATTGAGTACGAGGCCGTTTGAAATGGGCACCTTTTATCCGGCTACTCAATACTGCCCCTGCAGCCCAAACAGGTTAACTGTGTTTGTGTTTGTGTGTTCAATTCTTTCTAATGCAGAACCTGAAGAGAAGGATACGGAGAAAGAAAAGGATACGGAGAAAGAGAAAGAGAAAGAGAAGGAGAAAGAGAAGGAGAAAGAGAAGGAGAAAGAGAAGGAGAAAGAGAAGGAGAAGGAGGAGGAGAAGGAGAAGGAGAAGGAGAAAGAGAAGGAGAAGGATACGGTGAAAGAGATGGAGATAGACACCAGCGCTAGTGAACGTGAGTATTTGATTTCATGTACATTTAATGTAATTTAATAATGTATACATTTCACTTTACACCTCTGACACAAGAGGTTATACAGGGGAAGAGAAAAGACCTTACACAGGGGAAGAGTAAATAGGTTACACAGGGGAAGAGGAAATTGGTTACACAGGGGAAGAGGAAATTGGTTACACAGGGGAAGAGGAAAGAGCTTACACAGGGAAAGAGGAAAGCGCTAACATCAGGGGAAGAGATAAGAGGTTACACAGGGGAAGAGGAAAGGGTTACACAGGGGAAGAGGAAAGAGGTTACACAGGGGAAGAGGAAAGCGCTAACATCAGGAAGAGGAAAGAGCTTACACAGGGGAAGAGGAAAGAGCTTACACAGGGGAAGAGGAAAGAGGTTACACAGGGGAAGAGGAAAGAGGTTACACAGGGGAAGAGGAAAGAGGTTACACAGGGGAAGAGGAAATAGGTTACACAGGGGAAGAGGAAATTGGTTACACAGGGGAAGAGGAAAGAGCTTACACAGGGGAAGAGGAAAGAGCTGACATCAGGGGAAGAGGAAAGAGGTTACACAGGGGAAGAGGAAATAGGTTACACAGGGGAAGAGGAAATAGGTTACACAGGGGAAGAGGAAAGAGCTTACACAGGGGAAGAGGAAAGAGCTGACGTCAGGGGAAGAGGAAAGAAGTTACACAGGGGAAGAGGAAAGAGGTTACGCGGGGGAAGAGGAAAGAGCTGACGTCAGGGGAAGAGGAAAGAGGTTACACAGGGGAAGAGGAAAGAGCTTACACAGGGGAAGAGGAAAGAGCTGACGTCAGGGGAAGGGGAAAGAAGTTACACAGGGGAAGAGGAAAGAGGTTACACAGGGGAAGAGGAAAGAGCTGACGTCAGGGGAAGAGGAAAGAGGTTACACAGGGGAAGAGGAAAGAGCTGACGTCGGGGGAAGAGGAAAGAGGTTACACAGGGGAAGAGGAAAGAGCTTACACAGGGGAAGAGGAAAGAGCTTACACAGGGGAAGAGGAAAGAGGTTACACAGGGGAAGAGGAAAGAGGTTACACAGGGGAAGAGGAAAGAGCTGACATCAGGGGAAGAGGAAAGAGGTTACACAGGGGAAGAGGAAAAAGCTGACGTCAGGGGAAGAGGAAAGAGGTTACACAGGGGAAGAGGAAAGAGCTGACGTCGGGGGAAGAGGAAAGAGGTTACACAGGGGAAGAGGAAAGAGCTTACACAGGGAAAGAGGAAAGAGCTTACACAGGGGAAGAGGAAAGAGCTGACATCAGGGGAAGAGGAAAGAGGTTACACAGGGGAAGAGGAAAGAGGTTACACAGGGGAAGAGGAAAGAGCTTACACAATGGAAGAGGAAAGAGCTTACACAGGGAAAGAGGAAAGAGGTTACACAGGGAAAGAGGAAAGAGGTTACACAGGGAAAGAGGAAAGAGGTTACACAGGGGAAGAGGAAAGATAATGAACTATTCTGTTAGTTCATGATAGTGCAACGGTTGTGGGTGTATGATCAAACTTCCCCAAGTATCTTCTCACTCAGTGGTTAAAAGACCATGTGAAGAGTCAAAGAGTGTCTGACTCCAGTCTGATGCAGAGGCTCTGAGAGTTGCCTACAAGTATATGTTAGTATCCTACATTTACAGAAATGTATAGGCCTATTTGTGGGTGTATGACCATGATCAAACTTCCCCATGTGTCTGCTCAGTCAGTTGGTATAAGACATGTTGGAGGGTCTGAGTGATGATGAGTGATTGTCTTTTAGTATCCTTCAATATCCTACACTGCCCATAGAATTTCAGAGATAGAAAGCTGTGATTGTAATCTCTTCTCCTCCTCTCTCACACTCTCTCGCTCTTCCTCTGTGTCTCTCTTTCTCTCTATTTCTCCCTCTCCTCTCTCTCTCTCTCTCTCTCTCTCTCTCTCTCTCTCTCTCTCTCTCTCTCTCTCTCTCACACTCTCTCGCTCTTCCTCTGTGTCTCTCTTTCTCTCTATTTCTCCCTATTTCTCCCTCTCCTCTCCTCTCTCTCTCTCTCTCTCTCTCGCTCTCTCTCTCTCTCTCTCGCTCTCTCTCTCTCTCTCTCGCTCTCTCTCTCTTCACCTCTGTCCTCCTTTCCTGGCTGTCTATTAGAAATAAATGTTAAAGTCGAGAGCTTGGAAGGATCTGACCCAACTGAAACCGACAGCACTCCGTCCAAAGGTAAGTTGGCATCGGAGGCTCTCTCACACACACACACACACACACACACACACACACACACACACACACACACACACACACACACACACACACACACACACACACACACACACACACACACACACACACACACACACACACACACACACACACACACACACACACAGACACACACACACACACTCATTCAGCACACACACTCTCAACAAACACACACACACACACACACACACACACACACACACACACACACACACACACACACACACACACACACACACACACACACACACACACACACACACAGACACACACTCTCTCCCTGGTCATCTTCATTGATCTGGTTTCTTATTAGCAACCACAGCTGTTTAATAAAAAGTCACATCAGTCTGAGTACCCTCAGCATTGAGTAGGGATGCCTGGCATCTGTCAGTATTTAGCTTCACCCTCCTTCACTCACTTCCTCTCTCCCTCTTTCTGTCTATCCCGCTACCTCATTCTGTCTATCCCTCTACCTCTTTCTGTCTTTCACTCTCTACCTCTTTCTGTCTATCCCTCTACCTCTTTCTGTCTTTCACTCTCTACCTCTTTCTGTCTATCCCTCTACCTCTTTCTGTCTTTCACTCTCTACCTCTTTCTGTCTTTCCCTCTACCTCTTTCTGTTTAACCCTCTGCCTCTTTCTGTCTATCCCTCTACCTCTTTCTGTTTAACCCTCTGCCTCTTTCTGTCTATCCCTCTACCTCTTTCTGTCTATCCCTCTCTACCTCTTTCTGTCTATACCTCTACCTCTTTCTGTTTAACCCTCTGCCTCTTTCTGTCTATCCCTCTACCTCTATCTGTTTAACCCTCTGCCTCTTTCTGTCTATCCCTCTACCTCTTTCTGTCTATCCCTCTACCTCTTTCTGTCTATCCCTCTCTAACTCTTTCTGTCTATCCCTCTACCTCTTTCTGTCTATCCCTCTCTACCTCTTTCTGTCTATCCCTCTACCTCTTTCTGTCTATCCCTCTCTACCTCTTTCTGTCTATCCCTCTACCTCTTTCTGTCTATCCCTCTCTACCTCTTTCTGTCTATCACTCTCTACCTCTTTCTGTCTATCCCTCTCTACCTCTTTCTGTCTATCCCTCTCTACCTCTTTCTGTCTATCACTCTACCTCTTTCTGTCTATCACTCTACCTCTTTCTGTCTATCACTCTACCTCTTTCTGTCTATCCCTCTCTACCTCTTTCTGTCTATCACTCTACCTCTTTCTGTCTATCACTCTACCTCTTTCTGTCTATCCCTCTACCTCTTTCTGTCTATCACTCTCTACCTCATTCTGTCTATCCCTCTACCTCATTCTGTCTATCCCTCTACCTCTTTCTGTTTATCCCTCTACCTCTTTCTGTCTATCCCTCTCTACCTCTTTCTGTCTATCACTCTACCTCTTTCTGTCTATCCCTCTACCTCTTTCTGTCTATCACTCTACCTCTTTCTGTCTATCCCTCTCTACCTCTTTCTGTCTATCACTCTACCTCTTTCTGTCTATCCCTCTACTTCTTTCTGTCTATCCCTCTACCTCTTTCTGTCTATCACTCTCTACCTCTTTCTGTCTATCCCTCTACCTCATTCTGTCTATCCCTCTACCTCTTTCTGTTTATCCCTCTACCTCATTCTGTCTATCCCTCTCTACCTCTTTCTGTCTATCCCTCTCTACCTCATTCTGTCTATCCCTCTACCTCATTCTGTCTATCCCTCTACCTCATTCTGTCTATCCCTCTACCTCATTCTGTTTATCCCTCTCTACCTCTTTCTGTCTATCCCTCAACCTCTTTCTGTCTATCACTCTACCTCTTTCTGTCTATCCCTCTCTACTGCTTTCTGTCTATCCCTCTCTACCTCTTTCTGTCTATCACTCTACCCCTTTCTGTCTATCCCTCTCTACTGCTTTCTGTCTATCACTCTACCTCTTTCTGTCTATCCCTCTCTACCTCTTTCTGTCTATCACTCTACCTCTTTCTGTCTATCCCTCTCTACCTCTTTCTGTCTATCACTCTACCTCTTTCTGTCTATCCCTCTCTACCTCTTTCTGTCTATCCCTCTCTACTGCTTTCTGTCTATCCCTCTCTACCTCTTTCTGTCTATCCCTCTCTACCTCTTTCTGTCTATCACTCTACCTCTTTCTGTCTATCACTCTACCTCTTTCTGTCTATCCCTCTCTACTGCTTTCTGTCTATCACTCTACCTCTTTCTGTCTATCCCTCTCTAACTCTTTCTGTCTATCCCTCTACCTCTTTCTGTTTAACCCTCTGCCTCTTTCTGTCTATCCCTCTACCTCTATCTGTTTAACCCTCTGCCTCTTTCTGTCTATCCCTCTACCTCTTTCTGTCTATCCCTCTACCTCTTTCTGTCTATCCCTCTCTACCTCTTTCTGTCTATCCCTCTACCTCTTTCTGTCTATCCCTCTCTACCTCTTTCTGTCTATCCCTCTACCTCTTTCTGTCTATCCCTCTCTACCTCTTTCTGTCTATCCCTCTACCTCTTTCTGTCTATCCCTCTCTACCTCTTTCTGTCTATCCCTCTACCTCTTTCTGTCTATCCCTCTCTACCTCTTTCTGTCTATCACTCTCTACCTCTTTCTGTCTATCCCTCTCTACCTCTTTCTGTCTATCCCTCTCTACCTCTTTCTGTCTATCACTCTACCTCTTTCTGTCTATCACTCTACCTCTTTCTGTCTATCACTCTACCTCTTTCTGTCTATCCCTCTCTACCTCTTTCTGTCTATCACTCTACCTCTTTCTGTCTATCACTCTACCTCTTTCTGTCTATCCCTCTACCTCTTTCTGTCTATCACTCTCTACCTCATTCTGTCTATCCCTCTACCTCATTCTGTCTATCCCTCTACCTCTTTCTGTTTATCCCTCTACCTCTTTCTGTCTATCCCTCTCTACCTCTTTCTGTCTATCACTCTACCTCTTTCTGTCTATCCCTCTACCTCTTTCTGTCTATCACTCTACCTCTTTCTGTCTATCCCTCTCTACCTCTTTCTGTCTATCACTCTACCTCTTTCTGTCTATCCCTCTACTTCTTTCTGTCTATCCCTCTACCTCTTTCTGTCTATCACTCTCTACCTCTTTCTGTCTATCCCTCTACCTCATTCTGTCTATCCCTCTACCTCTTTCTGTTTATCCCTCTACCTCTTTCTGTCTATCCCTCTCTACCTCTTTCTGTCTATCACTCTACCTCTTTCTGTCTATCCCTCTACCTCTTTCTGTCTATCACTCTACCTCTTTCTGTCTATCCCTCTCTACCTCTTTCTGTCTATCACTCTACCTCTTTCTGTCTATCCCTCTACCTCTTTCTGTTTAACCCTCTGCCTCTTTCTGTCTATCCCTCTACCTCTTTCTGTCTATCCCTCTCTACCTCTTTCTGTCTATCCCTCTACCTCTTTCTGTTTAACCCTCTGCCTCTTTCTGTCTATCCCTCTACCTCTATCTGTTTAACCCTCTGCCTCTTTCTGTCTATCCCTCTACCTCTTTCTGTCTATCCCTCTACCTCTTTCTGTCTATCCCTCTCTAACTCTTTCTGTCTATCCCTCTACCTCTTTCTGTCTATCCCTCTCTACCTCTTTCTGTCTATCCCTCTACCTCTTTCTGTCTATCCCTCTCTACCTCTTTCTGTCTATCCCTCTACCTCTTTCTGTCTATCCCTCTCTACCTCTTTCTGTCTATCACTCTCTACCTCTTTCTGTCTATCCCTCTCTACCTCTTTCTGTCTATCCCTCTCTACCTCTTTCTGTCTATCACTCTACCTCTTTCTGTCTATCACTCTACCTCTTTCTGTCTATCACTCTACCTCTTTCTGTCTATCCCTCTCTACCTCTTTCTGTCTATCACTCTACCTCTTTCTGTCTATCACTCTACCTCTTTCTGTCTATCCCTCTACCTCTTTCTGTCTATCACTCTCTACCTCATTCTGTCTATCCCTCTACCTCATTCTGTCTATCCCTCTACCTCTTTCTGTTTATCCCTCTACCTCTTTCTGTCTATCCCTCTCTACCTCTTTCTGTCTATCACTCTACCTCTTTCTGTCTATCCCTCTACCTCTTTCTGTCTATCACTCTACCTCTTTCTGTCTATCCCTCTCTACCTCTTTCTGTCTATCACTCTACCTCTTTCTGTCTATCCCTCTACTTCTTTCTGTCTATCCCTCTACCTCTTTCTGTCTATCACTCTCTACCTCTTTCTGTCTATCCCTCTACCTCATTCTGTCTATCCCTCTACCTCTTTCTGTTTATCCCTCTACCTCATTCTGTCTATCCCTCTCTACCTCTTTCTGTCTATCCCTCTCTACCTCATTCTGTCTATCCCTCTACCTCATTCTGTCTATCCCTCTACCTCATTCTGTCTATCCCTCTACCTCATTCTGTTTATCCCTCTCTACCTCTTTCTGTCTATCCCTCAACCTCTTTCTGTCTATCACTCTACCTCTTTCTGTCTATCCCTCTCTACTGCTTTCTGTCTATCCCTCTCTACCTCTTTCTGTCTATCACTCTACCCCTTTCTGTCTATCCCTCTCTACTGCTTTCTGTCTATCACTCTACCTCTTTCTGTCTATCCCTCTCTACCTCTTTCTGTCTATCACTCTACCTCTTTCTGTCTATCCCTCTCTACCTCTTTCTGTCTATCACTCTACCTCTTTCTGTCTATCCCTCTCTACCTCTTTCTGTCTATCCCTCTCTACTGCTTTCTGTCTATCCCTCTCTACCTCTTTCTGTCTATCCCTCTCTACCTCTTTCTGTCTATCACTCTACCTCTTTCTGTCTATCACTCTACCTCTTTCTGTCTATCCCTCTCTACTGCTTTCTGTCTATCACTCTACCTCTTTCTGTCTATCCCTCTCTACCTCTTTCTGTCTATCCCTCTACCTCTTTCTGTTTAACCCTCTGCCTCTTTCTGTCTATCCCTCTACCTCTATCTGTTTAACCCTCTGCCTCTTTCTGTCTATCCCTCTACCTCTTTCTGTCTATCCCTCTACCTCTTTCTGTCTATCCCTCTCTACCTCTTTCTGTCTATCCCTCTACCTCTTTCTGTCTATCCCTCTCTACCTCTTTCTGTCTATCCCTCTACCTCTTTCTGTCTATCCCTCTCTACCTCTTTCTGTCTATCCCTCTACCTCTTTCTGTCTATCCCTCTCTACCTCTTTCTGTCTATCCCTCTACCTCTTTCTGTCTATCCCTCTCTACCTCTTTCTGTCTATCACTCTCTACCTCTTTCTGTCTATCCCTCTCTACCTCTTTCTGTCTATCCCTCTCTACCTCTTTCTGTCTATCACTCTACCTCTTTCTGTCTATCACTCTACCTCTTTCTGTCTATCACTCTACCTCTTTCTGTCTATCCCTCTCTACCTCTTTCTGTCTATCACTCTACCTCTTTCTGTCTATCACTCTACCTCTTTCTGTCTATCCCTCTACCTCTTTCTGTCTATCACTCTCTACCTCATTCTGTCTATCCCTCTACCTCATTCTGTCTATCCCTCTACCTCTTTCTGTTTATCCCTCTACCTCTTTCTGTCTATCCCTCTCTACCTCTTTCTGTCTATCACTCTACCTCTTTCTGTCTATCCCTCTACCTCTTTCTGTCTATCACTCTACCTCTTTCTGTCTATCCCTCTCTACCTCTTTCTGTCTATCACTCTACCTCTTTCTGTCTATCCCTCTACTTCTTTCTGTCTATCCCTCTACCTCTTTCTGTCTATCACTCTCTACCTCTTTCTGTCTATCCCTCTACCTCATTCTGTCTATCCCTCTACCTCTTTCTGTTTATCCCTCTACCTCTTTCTGTCTATCCCTCTCTACCTCTTTCTGTCTATCACTCTACCTCTTTCTGTCTATCCCTCTACCTCTTTCTGTCTATCACTCTACCTCTTTCTGTCTATCCCTCTCTACCTCTTTCTGTCTATCACTCTACCTCTTTCTGTCTATCCCTCTACCTCATTCTGTTTATCCCTCTCTACCTCTTTCTGTCTATCCCTCAACCTCTTTCTGTCTATCACTCTACCTCTTTCTGTCTATCCCTCTCTACTGCTTTCTGTCTATCCCTCTCTACCTCTTTCTGTCTATCACTCTACCCCTTTCTGTCTATCCCTCTCTACTGCTTTCTGTCTATCACTCTACCTCTTTCTGTCTATCCCTCTCTACCTCTTTCTGTCTATCACTCTACCTCTTTCTGTCTATCCCTCTCTACCTCTTTCTGTCTATCACTCTACCTCTTTCTGTCTGTCCCTCTCTACCTCTTTCTGTCTATCCCTCTCTACTGCTTTCTGTCTATCCCTCTCTACCTCTTTCTGTCTATCCCTCTCTACCTCTTTCTGTCTATCACTCTACCTCTTTCTGTCTATCACTCTACCTCTTTCTGTCTATCCCTCTCTACTGCTTTCTGTCTATCACTCTACCTCTTTCTGTCTATCCCTCTCTACCTCTTTCTGTCTATCCCTCTACCTCTTTCTGTTTAACCCTCTGCCTCTTTCTGTCTATCCCTCTACCTCTATCTGTTTAACCCTCTGCCTCTTTCTGTCTATCCCTCTACCTCTTTCTGTCTATCCCTCTACCTCTTTCTGTCTATCCCTCTCTACCTCTTTCTGTCTATCCCTCTACCTCTTTCTGTCTATCCCTCTCTACCTCTTTCTGTCTATCCCTCTACCTCTTTCTGTCTATCCCTCTACCTCTTTCTGTCTATCCCTCTCTACCTCTTTCTGTCTATCCCTCTACCTCTTTCTGTCTATCCCTCTCTACCTCTTTCTGTCTATCACTCTCTACCTCTTTCTGTCTATCCCTCTCTACCTCTTTCTGTCTATCCCTCTCTACCTCTTTCTGTCTATCACTCTACCTCTTTCTGTCTATCACTCTACCTCTTTCTGTCTATCCCTCTCTACCTCTTTCTGTCTATCACTCTACCTCTTTCTGTCTATCACTCTACCTCTTTCTGTCTATCCCTCTACCTCTTTCTGTCTATCACTCTCTACCTCATTCTGTCTATCCCTCTACCTCATTCTGTCTATCCCTCTACCTCTTTCTGTTTATCCCTCTACCTCTTTCTGTCTATCCCTCTCTACCTCTTTCTGTCTATCACTCTACCTCTTTCTGTCTATCCCTCTACCTCTTTCTGTCTATCACTCTACCTCTTTCTGTCTATCCCTCTCTACCTCTTTCTGTCTATCACTCTACCTCTTTCTGTCTATCCCTCTACTTCTTTCTGTCTATCCCTCTACCTCTTTCTGTCTATCACTCTCTACCTCTTTCTGTCTATCCCTCTACCTCATTCTGTCTATCCCTCTACCTCTTTCTGTTTATCCCTCTACCTCATTCTGTCTATCCCTCTCTACCTCTTTCTGTCTATCCCTCTCTACCTCATTCTGTCTATCCCTCTACCTCATTCTGTCTATCCCTCTACCTCATTCTGTCTATCCCTCTGCCTCATTCTGTTTATCCCTCTCTACCTCTTTCTGTCTATCCCTCAACCTCTTTCTGTCTATCACTCTACCTCTTTCTGTCTATCCCTCTCTACTGCTTTCTGTCTATCCCTCTCTACCTCTTTCTGTCTATCACTCTACCCCTTTCTGTCTATCCCTCTCTACTGCTTTCTGTCTATCACTCTACCTCTTTCTGTCTATCCCTCTCTACTGCTTTCTGTCTATCACTCTACCTCTTTCTGTCTATCCCTCTCTACCTCTTTCTGTCTATCACTCTACCTCTTTCTGTCTATCCCTCTCTACCTCTTTCTGTCTATCCCTCTCTACTGCTTTCTGTCTATCCCTCTCTACCTCTTTCTGTCTATCCCTCTCTACCTCTTTCTGTCTATCACTCTACCTCTTTCTGTCTATCACTCTACCTCTTTCTGTCTATCCCTCTCTACTGCTTTCTGTCTATCACTCTACCTCTTTCTGTCTATCCCTCTCTACCTCTTTCTGTCTATCACTCTACCTCTTTCTGTCTATCCCTCTCTACCTCTTTCTGTCTATCACTCTACCTCTTTCTGTCTATCACTCTGCCTCTTCCTGTCTATCCCTCTCTACCTCTTTCTGTCTATCACTCTACCTCTTTCTGTCTATCCCTCTCTACCTCTTTCTGTCTATCACTCTACCTCTTTCTGTCTATCCCTCTCTACCTCTTTCTGTCTATCCCTCTACCTCATTCTGTATATCGCTCTCTACTGCTTTCTGTCTATCACTCTAACTCTTTCTGTCTATCCCTCTCTACTGCTTTCTGTCTATCCCTCTCTACCTCTTTCTGTCTATCCCTCTACCTCTTTCTGTCTACCCCTCTCTACCTCTTTCTGTCTATCACTCTACCTCTTTCTGTCTATCCCTCTCGACCTCTTTCTGTCTATCACTCTACCTCTTTCTGTCTATCCCTCTCTACTGCTTTCTGTCTATCACTCTACCTCTTTCATTCTATCCCTCTACCTCTTTCTGTCTATCCCTCTCTACCTCTTTCTGTCTATCCCTCTACCTCTTTCTGTCTATCCCTCTCTACCTCTTTCTGTCTATCCCTCTCTACCTCTTTCTGTCTATCACTCTACCTCTTTCTGTCTATCCCTCTCTACCTCTTTCTGTCTATCCCTCTCTACCTCTTTCTGTCTTTCTCCATCTTTCTCTATCTTGCTCTCTTCTCTCCTCTCTCTTTCTCTCTTTCTACCTGTTTACTCAGGCCAACTGTGCATTTCTAAATCGTCTCATGTCCTCTCTTCTCTCCTCTCCCATACTCCCCTCTTCCCCTCTCCCAGTAGTGACCCTGATATTTTGGTAAATACTGTATGTGAAAGCGAGCCTTAGGAGATTGACTGTGATGAATTACCTACACACTCAACTATCACACAGTTTAATAAATCACATTTGGATTGTATATTAACTTAACTCGGAAGCGACATTAACTGCTGGGGCAATAATAATGCTGATAAATCATGACTGTGTCCAAAATGGTACCTTATTTCCTATTTAGTGCACTGTGTAGGGAATATAATGCCATTTGGGACACAGATACTGATAAATCATATTTGATAAGATACAATACTGCTGCCATGTTGCCATATCCAGGTCTCCATTGAGGGCCCAATGTAATGTTTCTGCATGTCATTTGACATTAAGCCAGTAACCGAAAGATTGCTGGTTTGAATAACCGAGCCGACAAGGTGAAAACCCTTAACCCTAATTTGCTCCAGGGGCGCTGTCCTACTATCGCTGGCCCTGTAAAACAACACATTTCATTGCACCCATCCGGTGTATGTGACATCCGGTTTACGGGCCCTGGTCATTAGTAATGCCCTATGTATGGAATAAGGTGCCTTTTGGGACGCAGCCGCAGCGCACAGCAAAATAAATCAACATAGTGCCAAATAATGTTGGGGGGACTTGTAACTATAGCAGATCACTTTTTGGTGTTGTATGGAACCTTTTTTTGAAGGTTCTATAAAGAACCATGCTCATAAGGTTCAATATGGAACCTTTATGGTGCTATAAAGAAAAATGTCCTAAGGTTCTATAAAGAACCATTAAAAAAAGGTTCTATACAGCACCAAAAAAGGGTTCCGCTATGGTTACAACCCTTTTTGGGGCGATACAGAACCCTTTTTTATGGTTCTTTATCCTGTTTGGGTTGCAGGGGCAGTATTGAGTAGCCAGATAAAATGTGCCCATTTCAAACGGCCTCGTACTCAATTCTTGCTCATACAATATGCATATTATTATTACTATTGGATAGAAAACACTCTCTAGTTTCTAAAACCGTTTGAATTATATCTGTGAGTCAAACAGAACTCATTTGGCACAAACTTCCTGACCAGGAAGTGAAAAGTCTGAAATCGAGGCTCTGCTTTTCTTCCTGCCTATACATGGGCATGAAACGTAAGAGCCTACGTGCACTTCATAGACCTTCCCCTGGGTGTCAAGAGGCTGTGAGAGAAGAAATTTCGTGTTTATCTTGGTCTGACGTTGAATACAGGCTCTTTGTATGACGTGTCCCTCATTTCCGGTACTCTGAGGAGCGCGCGCTGGACAGTGGGATTGCCTTCTGTTTAGCTGCCGTTATGGACGACCAATATCTCCGGCTTTGATTTTATTTGATACATGTGACCATATCATCGTAAAGTATGTTTTTTCAATATAGTTTAATCAGATTATTGAAATTTTTTCGGGAGTTTTGCCGTGTTCCGTTCTCTGACTTTGTTGACGATGGAGCGATTCGTGCCACCCGGCTAGCGCGCGTGCTAATTCAAGAGGGAAAGAGTCCGTTCTAATTCCAAACAACGACTGTTCTGGACAAAGGACACCTTGTCCAACATTCTGATGAAAGATCAGCAAAAGTAAGAAACATTTTATGATGCTATTTCATATATCTGTCGTGCATGTGAACTAGTCGTGGGCGGCCAACGTTTGGGTACTCTAGCTATACCGAAGCTGCATATCATAATGAAGTTATTTTTTAGAATTCTAACACTGCGATTTCATTAAGAACTAATGGATCTATCATTTCCTATACAACATGTATTTTTTTGTTATGTTTATGAATAGCTATTTGGTCAGAATATGTGTGTCAGAAAAAGTGTCAGGAAAAATCCGGACGTAGTGGGGAAAAGTAGCTAAGTTAGCACACGGTGTAACCATTGATTTCAGCTCTAAATATGCACATTTTCGAACAAAACATAAGTGTATGTATAACCTGATGTTATAGGACTGTCATCTGAGGAAGAAAATCAAGGTTAGTCAAAAATTATATATATTTTGCTGGTTTGTTACGATCGCTTACTTTTGCTACTGGGAAATGGCTTGTCTTTCTGGCTATTGTGCTAAGCTAATATAACGCTATATTGTGTTTTCGCTGTAAAACACTTGATAAATCGGAAATATTGTCTGGAAACACAAGATGCCTGTCTTTCAATTGCTGTACACTATGTATTTTTCAGAAATGTTTTATGATGAGTAATTAGGTATTTGACGTTGGTGTCTGTAATTATTCTGTCTGCTTTCGGTGCAACTTCTGATTGTAGCTGCAATGTAAACTATGATTTATACCTGAAATATGCACATTTTTCGAACAAAACATAGATTTATTGAATAACATGTTATAAGACTGTCATCTGATGAAGTTGTTTCTTGGTTAGTTTGGTTGGTTCTTGGTTAGTTAGATTGGCTTTGTGCATGCTACCTGTGCTGTGAAAAATGTCTGTCCTCTTTTGTATTTGGTGGTGAGCTAACATAAATATACGTGGTGTTTTCGCTGTAAAACATTTTAAAAATCGGACATGTTGGCTGGATTCACAAGATGTGTACCTTTCATATGCTGTATTGGACTTGTTAATGTGTGAAAGTTAAATATTTAAAAAATATATATTTTGAATTTCGCGCCCTCCACTTGAGCTGGCTGTTGTCATAAGTGTACCGACGTCGGGCTGCAGCCATAAGAAGTTTTAAGGAACCTTTTTGTAAAATGGTTCTATAAAGAACCTTCTTCAATCTCAAAGGTTCTTTGTAGATTGTTTTGAAGAACCTTATAGTTTTTTAAGTTCTAGTCAGCCAAATTATATAGTTAAAATTCCATAGGTGTTATTATTGTGATAATTGAAAAGTTTAATCAGGTGTGCTCTTTTAGCATGTAAAATGACACCCTTAAAGCCAAGTTATGCTTGATCCGAAAATGTGGTCGGAGGTTTCAATGGAGGGTGTGACGCACATGCGGAGCTTCCGGAGGCATGCAGAGGACAAATCGAGCTCCGTACCGCATCGCTGTGCGCCTCCCAAATGTTGTAACAATGCGGAGGGCTCCGTATAGTTCCGCATTGACATAATTGGTTGACGGTAGGTGGGCGGGAGGTCCTATATAAACCCAAAAAATATCAGCCAACAGAGCACATGGGCATGTCTGTCTGTCTGTCTGTCTGTCTGTCTGTCTGCCTGCCTGCCTGCCTGCCTGCCTGCCTGCCTGCCTGCCTGCCTGCCTCTCTTCTCTGTCTGTCTATCTGTCTGTGTGTGTGCCTGCCTATCTGACAGCCTGCCTTCCTATGGCTGTCTGCCTTACCTAACCCTCTCCTGCAGCCTTTCCTCACCCTCTCCTGCAGCCTTTCCTCACCCTCTCCTGCAGCCTTACCTCACCCTCTCCTGCAGCCTTACCTCACCCTCTCCTGCAGCCTTACCTCACCCTCTCCGGCAGCCTTACCTCACCCTCTCCTGCAGCCTTTCCTCACCCTCTCCTGCAGCCTTTCCTCACCCTCTCCTGCAGCCTTTCCTCACTCTCTCCTGCAGCCTTACCTCACCCTCTCCTGCAGCCTTTCCTCACCCTCTCCTGCAGCCTTTCCTCACCCTCTCCTGCAGCCTTACCTCACCCTCTCCTGCAGCCTTATCTCAATCTCTCCTGCAGCCTTATCTCAATCTCTCCTGCAGCCTTTCCTCACCCTCTCCTGCAGCCTTATCTCACTCTCTCCTGCAGCCTTACCTTACCCTCTCCTGCAGCCTTACCTCACCCTCTCCTGCAGCCTTTCCTCACCCTCTCCTGCAGCTTTACCTCACCCTCTCCTGCAGCCTTACCTCACTCTCTCCTGCAGCCTTACCTTACCCTCTCCTGCAGCCTTTCCTCACCCTCTCCTGCAGCCTTACCTCACCCTCTCCTGCAGCCTTTCCTCACTCTCTCCTGCAGCCTTACCTTACCCTCTCCTGCAGCCTTTCCTCACCCTCTCCTGCAGCCTTTCCTCACCCTCTCCTGCAGCCTTACCACACCCTCTCCTGCAGTCTTACCTCACCCTCTCCTATCTCCCCTCCAAATCCCATAGATAATGCCCAACTCAAACACACACAAGAAGTTATTGTCTCACTATGCAAGATACTGTTTGTCCCAAATGGCACTCTTTGCCCTATATCCCTCAAATTAAAATCTAGACCTTTTTTCTCTTCATTGTTCCCCTCTAATCAGGGACTCATTTAGACCTGGGATACCATGTTTGTGCAATTTATTATCAGGTAGAACAGAAAACCAGCAGCAGTCCGGACTATGTAGGGTAAGAGTTGAATACCCCTGCCCTATATAGTGCACTACTTTTCACCAGGGCCCATATAAATAGTGTGCTAGGGAACTCACAATAGAGTGGTAGTTTGGCACAACATCATGGGGTAGATGAGGAGCACTTCAACTTCCTGGATCTCCACCAATCATGGTCCACCGTGTGAATAAGGTCTATTGTGTTGCCTGTGATTGGTTCAATCCCTGTTGTGTTTCTGGAAAGGTTGCTCTACTTTTGCACCATCGTGTCATCAACTTCTTCTTATTACTATTTTCTTCCTGTTTTCTTCTGTCCATCCAGATCCTGTAGATAAGAAGGAATGAACAGCAGGAGGAGGGACAATCAACCAGCCAACTGTGAAGAAAGAAAGGGCCACCACATCAGTACCTGTGCCCGTATGCCCTCTTAAACCGGGGGACCGGAGGCACAAGAACGAGTCATTCACCATGACATAACTCATTCCCCTATTTTACATTACTTTTTAATTACTTTTTGAATCTTTATTATAATGAAATGATGTCATCTGTCATCAATGAAATTCATAATCAATCAATCTTTATTACAGAATCGGTCATTCATTAAATGATTCATCGATCAAATTTGAATATGGATGTAAAAAAAGAAACATGATAGAGGACTGTAACATATCAAACTGATGCGATACCTGGCAGTCTGTTAGATCTAACTACTACTACTACTACTACTACTACTACTCCTACTGCTCCTGCTACTACTACTACAACTCCCACTACCACTCCTGCTACTACTCCTATTCCTACTACTACTACTACTACTCCTACTCCTGCTACCACTCCTATTCCTGCTCCTGCTACTACTACTACTACTACTACTACTCCTGCTACTACTCCTATTCCTACTACTACTACTAATGCTCCTGCTACTACTACTACTCCTATTCCTGCTCCTGCTACTACTACTACAAATCCTGATACCACTCCTGCTACTACTCCTATTCCTACTACTACTACTCCTACTCCTGCTACCACTCCTATTCCTGCTCCTGCTACTACTACTACTACTACTCCTGCTACCACTCCTATTCCTGCTCCTGCTACTACTACTACTACTACTACTACCACTCATATTCCTGCTACTACTACTACTACTACAGTACTACTACTACTACTACCACTCCTATTCCTGCTACTACTACTACAGTACTAGTACTACTACTCCTGCTACCACTCCTATTCCTGCTACTACTACTACTACTACTACTACAGTACTACTACTACTACTACTACTACTACAGTACTAGTTCTACTACTACTACTCCTGCTACCACTCATATTCCTGCTACTACTACTACTACTACTACTACTCCTGCTACCACTCCTATTCCTGCTACTACTACTACTACTACAGTACTACTACTACAGTACTACTAGCCATTCCCATATTAGCCATATAGTGCCAGAGGAATAAACCCTCTGTTGGAAAGTCTAATGTTCCATTCTAGAGGCATATATTGAGAATATTAATAATATCCTAAATATAATATCTCTGTTATATTCCATCTAGAACATTGTGGGAGCGTTCCATCTAACCATACATTCCATCTAGAACATTGTGGGAGCGTTCCATCTAACCTTAAATTCCATCTAGAGTCTAGAACATTGTGGGAGCGTTCCATCTAACCTTAAATTCCGTCTAGAGTCTAGAACATTCTGGGAGCATGGGACTGTAAAAATATCAGAACGCCACATTCACCAACCCAAAATAGCTGCACCAGCTCCAGTTTGCAGACGTGAACATTACAGGTTGGGGGTTCCGTATACCACCACCATCCTCTGTTTCTAACAAGCACCATAGAACCGACACAGCACCTTGTCTGTCTGTCTGTCTGTCTGTCTGTCTGTCTGTCTGTCTGTCTGTCTGTCTGTCTGTCTGTCTGTCTGTCTGTCTGTCTGTCTGTCTGTCTGTCTGTCTGTCTGTCTGTCTATCACTAGTTTTAACAGTCTGACATTCAGCAGTGGAAAACAAGACGGAACATGACATCTTCCAGCATTTACTATGCTTCTGTTGATTGCTGCGTGTATGACTGACATGGTCTTTGAAAATACCTTTGACATAGAGGAGGCAGGAGCACATTGCAACATCATGGACTCACACACACACACAGGAGTACATCACAGCACTATACCAAGTTCAGAGTGTCTGCCATATCTTCTTGTCACACATTTCTTGCTGTTTCAGCGCCGATAGCTAGTCATGATTAGGGTTGCAAAGGTAGGGTATATTACTGGAAACGTTCTACGTTTACCAGTAAACTACTAGGATGTTGGTATCTTTCAAGGATTTTATGTAATCTATCACAAGACATCTAGTGCCCCTTTCTAGTGGCCCTTGCTAGTGGCCCTACTTTAGATTATTACAGATGTCTAATTATCTCTGGTCTTATCACATGTAAAATATTTGACATAATTAAATAAGGGGATTTTAAAAATATGGCAAAGCTGTAAAACATTATCCTAAATATAAACCACAAACTGATGAATACAATTGGTTTAAAAATAAATAAATTGACACAGTGTAATTCTTTTTACTTTGTCAATATATATATATGGTGTCAATGTTTTGGCGTTAAATTGGTGACAGTTGTGAAGAAAAGTGAATAGTTGGAAGAGTCGCAGAGTTAATTGAAAATAATGCCAGTGTTCATTAGATGCTTTTATCAATAATTAGGCTTTTTTGTCTTGAACCATATGGTCTATCTACTAGAAACCCATGGACAATATGGACACAGATATAACAATTAATACTATATATGAATATATATATATATACCTTTATATATATATATTAAAGTTATTCAAGTATAAAGTACCAAAGTTAAGATAAATTGCCATACATTTTCTGTTAATTACCAAAATTACTGAAGATTCTGATAACTTTGGTAAATTACCGGTAGCTTTGCAACCCTAGTCACGATGTCAGCTACTAATACCTTGACACACACACACACACACACACACACACACACACACACACACACACACACACACACACACACACACACACACACACACACACACACACACACACACACACACACTTCAAAAGAATTTCATCTCCATCACTCAGCCCTAGCAGCTTTGCTTTCATCAGTGAGATAATGCTTGATCATGTCTGATGTTAACATACACACACACAGAGAGAGAGAGAGAGAGAGACACACACACACACACAAGCTCTGATAATGTCTGATGTTCAGAGAGCAGCATCTGTAGCTGCAGACAAAGTCTGTGTCCCAAATGACACCCCCTTCCCTATAAAGTGCAGTACTTTTCACTAGAGCCATATGAGCCCTGGTCAAAAGTAGTGCACGGTATAGGGAAGGGGGTGCCACTTGAGACATAGACAAGCTCATTAAAGAGCTCCTTATCAGCACCAACAAGCACTTTGAACTACAGGATGTCTGGTGTCTTTTAATCTTTCAACAGATTGATTATGGTTCCTTCCTCTGTCGTTTCGTTCCAATGCATGCCAGAATCGCTTAGAACTTCACAAACATGGGTTGTGTCCTGAATGGCACCGTATTCCTTAAATAGTTAACTCTCTGGGCTCCGGTCAAAAGTAGTGCATTATATAGGGAATAGGGTGCCATTTGGGACAGTCAAACAGTCAGCCATTTTAATAGTCCTCTCTCTTTTCTCTTTTCTCTACTTATCGTCTTTTAACCAGTTTGTCAATAATTGTATCAAATGAGTTTGCCTTATTTCACATTGTCAAACGTCTTCTTCATTATCTGTTTCTAACAGATACTTGGGTGTATCGCTTGCAGATGATTTGTAATTGAGTATTTACCTACTGTAACGTGATGGCTGATATGTTTTGTTCTATTGATTCACTCTGTTACTCTCTGGGTTTCGGAAAATTGAGCGAAAAGCATTTAATTTTGTTTTCCGATGTTGTTATCAATTATACATTCACAAATTATTCATTTTTAGTGTTTCCATGCTATACAGTACATCCAATGAATAACAGTAAAGTACAGTACTATGAAACTATAAATTACCATATGAATTGGAGTACAGTACTATTAAATGAAAATGATGCCTTCATAATTTGGTGTTTTGCTTTGCTTAACAATAATGAGATGAACTAATAAAGTTTAAAGGGGGATGGTCATGCCTCTTGTCTCTCCTTTCTGTTTCTGAGGAAAAAGGGATACCTAGTCAGTTGTACAACTGACATGATTTCACATGATGATATTTCACAGAAAGTTTTACATATGGATTTTCACATGTATTTTTTCATGAGATTTCACAGGTGAGGCCCTGCAAAGAAAAAAGAGTCATTAGGATAGAAACAAACAGTGCTTTTAACTTACATATTAGACACACAGTTACATTGTGTATGTTCATTTATACAGTAATTATTATTCAACATGTCCACTCACCTGGGATTTGAACTCACAACCTTGTGGTTCACGGCATTCCTTTCTTCCTGCTACAGTACGTTCCCATGTCTGAGTCAATAACTAAGTTTAGTTATTGACTCAATAACTGAGTCAATAACTATTATATTTATCATTGTGATTCAGGAGTAACATTAAACCAGAATAATATGCCCCACCAACATTAGACAACTATACAGGAAACCCTCAAATTGATGAAATAAGTAAATTAAATCAATGATGAGAGAATAGTCAGATTAAGTGATAACTAAAATAGCATTCAGAGTGCACTCTTTTGCTAAGATGTGTAGAGGAGCGCCACAGACTTGTGGTGCAGCAGAAAGTTCAGCATACCCCAAGTCCAGAGATTGTGAGTTGTAAATCCCATGTGGGGTCAGTACTAAGGGCTCTATTCAATCAGATCCACATAGCGGGTGTTGGTAGTGGAACTTTGTTAGAGCTGTCAAATCTACAACAGAAATGATATAAATCCTCATTATTGCATTTCATAATTTTGCAGGTATAGCGTAATTATCGTTGTGAACTTCTAACTGGAGTTGGGCGGGTGTGGCTTTGTGACAATGATTGCAGGCGCAGCTGCTTACCGATTTGACGGCTCCAACAGTTCAACCTCTAACACCACCAAAACATCCGTGACGCTGCTGTCAGCTATGATCTGGTTGATTCTAGGCCTAAGTGAGCATGTCAAATGTAATCATATTTTCATTGATTAAAGATTTTTACACTATTTTAGCTGAACAGCATACCACTTACTATAAAACCCCCATATAATTTAATTCCCTTACAAAATAAACGTGATTATTATTTGACCTTGCTGGTAATCTATGAATGTATGAACATCTTGAAGAACAATCTGGCCTTAATGGCCATGTACTCTTATAATCTCCACTCGGCACAGCCAGACGAGGACTGGCCACCCCTCAGAGCCTGGTTTCTCTCTAGGTTTCTTCCTAGGTTCCTGCCTTTCTAGGGAGTTTTTCATAGCCACCCTGCTTCTACATCTGCATTGCTTGCTGTTTGGGGTTTTAGGCTGGGTTTCTGTATAGCACTTTGTGACATCTGCTGATGTAAAAAGGGCTTTATAAATAAATGTAATTGATTGATGTGAAGTTTGCAGTTGAAATCGCTTTTCACATGTGAAATAGCTGTTTTCACATGTTGAGCTGAAATTTTCACACGTAAAATAAACAGATGCATGAGGTCAGTTGTTCACATGTAATCAAATCAAATGTATTTATATAGCCCTTCTTACATCAGCTGATATCTCAAAATGCTGGCTTCCTTGCCAGCCATGTTCCCTCATAACGTTGCCACTCCGCCTATCCCGTGGACGGCGATACTCCCCAGCCTGCCTCCGGGGTCCCTTACCATCCAGGATCTCCTCCCATGTCCAGGAGTCCTCTTTACCACGCTGCTTGGTCCTTTGTTGGTGGGAAGTTCTGTCACGGCTGTTGAAGGAGGAGGACCAAGATGCGGCGTGGTGAGCGTACATTTTCTTTATTTAAGAATGACGCCGACAAAAAATAAGAAACCATACAAAAACGAACCGTGAAGCTCAAAGGCTATGTGCCCTAAACAAAGTCAACTTCCCACAAAGAACGGTGGGGGGAAAAAGCTACCTAAGTATGGTTCCCAATCAGAGACAACGATAGACAGCTGTCCCTGATTGAGAACCATACCTGGCCAAAACATAGAAATAGAAAATCATAGAAACACAAAACATAGAATGCCCACCCCAACTCACGCCCTGACCAAACCAAAATAGAGACATAAAAAGGATCTCTAAGGTCAGGGCGTGACAATCGTAGTATGGATGAAGCCTGAGCTGGAATGGGAAGCTAACGGAAACTGGCTAGTTTTAGAAAACCCTAAGTAGATCTACCTTGCTTTGTAACATACCCCTCAGGATCAATGAGTTAGCCCGCCAACGTTGATAAACAACCAGAAATAACTGTTGATTTTCTGAACGCATAAAATATATATATATATATATATTTGTGGTTTTGGTTGTTGAGTCAAGCTTATCTTTTTGAAATGTTTAAAAAGTTATTTTAGAATATTTAGGCAAGTTAGCTGGTTAACTCCTGGATCCTGCTTTGTAGTATACCCCTCTGGCCTGCCTCAGATGAAAGTGGCTATCTGCTTGGTCCTCGTCTGGGGCTTGACATCACACAGATACAGACATACAGACATACAGACACCTACATTAACTTTCAGTTTGATTCTCCAAGCTTGCAACTAGTCTGTCTATCTGACTTATAGCTTGTCCACAGATCAGTACAATGAGTGGATATTTCAATTTGCAAATTCAAACTAAACTCCTCACAATGAGTCAATTATTTTACTTACTGTCACACTTTATTTGGATAGCCTGGATAGTCCATCTGTAGATCCTCTACAGATGGTCATACTATCAAAACAAATCAATAAAATTGTATTTGTCACATGCTTCGTAAACAACAGGTGTAGACTAACAGTGAAATGCAGAGAGAAAAATTTGTAACAATAATTTGGCTACCGTATATGCACGGGGTACCAGTACCGAGGAGATTTGCAGGGGTACGATGTAATTGAGGTCGATACAGTGCATTCTGAAAATATTCAGACCCCTTCACTTTTTCCACATTTTGTTACATTACAGCCTTAACCTAAAATAGATTAAATTAATTATTTTCCTCATCAATCTACACACAATATCCCATAATGACGGAGCAAAAACGTTTTTAGACATTTTTGCAATTTCATAATTAAAAAAACAGAAATACCTTATTTACATAGGTATTCAGACCCTTTGCTATGAGACTCAAAATTGAGCTACCTGTGGTAAATTCAATTGATTGGACATGATTTTGAAAGGCAGACACCTCTGCATATAAGGTCCCACAGTTGACAGTGCATGTCAGAGCAAAAACCAAGCCATGAGGTCAAAGGAATTGTCCGCAGAGCTCTGAGACAGAATTGTGTCAAGGCACAGATCTGGGGAAGGGTACCAAAAAATGTCTGCAGCATTGAAGGTCCCCAAGAACACAGTGGCCTCCATCATTCTTAAATGGAAGAAATTTGGAACCACCAAGACTCTTCCTAGAGCTGGCCACCAGGCCAAACTGAGCAATACGTGGAGAAGGGCCTTGGTCAGGGAGGTGAGCAAGAACCCAATAGTCACTTTCACAGTGCTCCAGAGTTATTCTGTGGAGATGGGAGAACCTTCCAGAAGGACAACCATCTCTGCAGCACTCCACCAATCAGGCCTTTATGGTAGAGTGGCCAGACGGAAGCCACTCCTCAGTAAAAGGCACATGACAACCCGCTTGGAGTTTGCCAAAAGGCACCCAAAGAACTCTCAGACCATGAGAAACAAGATTCTTTGATCTGATGAAACCAAGATTGAACTCTTTGGTCTGAATGCCAAGAGTCACGTCTGCAGGACACCTGCCACCAGCCCTACGATGAAGCATGGTGGTGGCAGCATCATGCTATGGGGATGTTTTTCAGCGACAGGGACTGGGAGAGTAGTCAGGATAGAGGGAGAAATTAATGGAGCAAAGTGCAGAGAGATCCTTGATGACAACCTGCTCCAAAGAGATCCGGCTTCGGGACAATTCTCTGAATGTCTTAGTGTGGCCCAGCCAGAGCCTGAACTCGATCGAACATCTCTGGAGAGACCTGAAAAAAGCTGTGCGGAGACGCTCCTCATCCAACCTGACAGAGCTTGAGAGGATCTGCAGAGAAGAATGGGAGAAACTCCCCAAATACAGGTGTGCCAAGCTTGTAGCGTCATACCCAAGAAGACTCAAGGCTGTAATCTCTGCCAAAGATGCTTCAACAAAGTACTGAGTAAATGTGCTGAATATTTATGTAAATGTGATATTTCAGATGTTTATTTTTAATACATTTGGAAAAAATTCAAAAAAACTGTTTTTGCTTTATCATTATGGGGTATTGTGTGTAGATTGATGAGGGGGAAAAACTACTGAATCCATTTTAGAATAAGGTTTTAACGTAAATAATGCGTCAAGGGGTCTGAATACTTTCTTAAGTACATGATTCAATATGTGTTATTTCATAGTTTTGATGTCTTCACAATTATTCTACAATGTAGAAAATAGAAAAAATTAAGAAAAACCCTGGAATGAGTAGGTGTGTCCAAACTTTTGACTGGTACTGTATGTACATATAGGTAGGGATAAAGTGACTAGGCAACCAGATAGATAATTAACAGTAACAGCAGTGTACAGTATTTGATGAGTCAAAACAGTTAGTGCAAAAAGGGTCAATGCAGGTAGCTATTGGTTAACTGTTTAACTAACTATTTAGCAATCTTATGGCTTGGGGGTAGAAGCTGTTCAGGGTCCTGTTGGTTCCAGATTTGGTGTAAATCAAATCAAATCAAAATGTATTTGTCATATGTGCCGAGTACAACAGGTGTAGACCTTACCATGAAATGCTTACTTACAGGCCCTTAACCAACAATGCAGTTCAAGAAAGAGTTAAGAAAAGATTAACCAAATTAACTAAAGTAAAAAATTATAAAAAGTAACACAACAAAATAACAATAACGAGGCTATATACAGGGGGTACCGGGACCGAGTCAATGTGCGGGGGTACAGGTTAGTCAAGGTAATTTGCACATGTAGGTAGGGGTAAGTGACTATGCATAGATAATAAACAGCAAGTGGCAACAGTGTAAAAACAAATGGGGGGGTGTTAATGTAAATAGTCTGGTGGCCATTTGATTAAAAGGCTGTTTAAGGAGCCTTTTGGTCCTAGACTTGGCGCTCCGGTACCGCTTGCCATGCGGTAGCAGAGAGAACAGTCTATGACAGGCCTGGGCAACTCCAGTCCTCGAGGGCCTGATTGGTGTCATACTTTTTGCCCCAGAAAAGGTGTTGTCGTGGCATATATGCTAATATATGGATCAGGACCGCTTGCTGTGTGGTGCCAGAGAGAACAGTCTTTGACAATTTTTTTGGTCTTCCTCTGACACTGCCTGGTATAGAGGTCCTGGATGGCAGGGAGCTTGGCCCGAGGGATGTAATTCTCCATACGCACTACCCTCTGTAGTGCCTTGCGGTCAGATGCAAAGCAGTTGCCATACCAAGCGATGCAGCCAGTCAAGATGGTGCAGCTGTAGAACGTTTTGAGGATATGAGGGCCCATGCCGAATCATTTCAGCTTCCTGAGGGCGAAGAGGCGTTATCGTGCCCTCTTCACGTTATCGTGCCCTCTTCACGTTGTTGTGCCCTCTTCAAGGAACTTGAAGCTCTCGACCTGCTCCACTAGAGCCCCGTCGATGTGGATGAGGGCGTGGTCAGCCCTCCATTTCCTGAAGTTCACGATCAGCTCCTTTGTCTTGCTGACGTTGAGGGAGAGGTTGTTGTCCTGGCACCACACTGCCAGTCTCCACGTTGTCGGTGATCAGGTTTACCACCAGTGTGTCGTCGGCAAACTCAATGATGGTGTTGGAGTGATGGGCGGCCACACAGTCATGGGTGAACAGGGACTACAGGAGGGAACTAAGCATGCACTTCTGAGGGACCCCTATGTTGAGGGTCAGCGTAGTGGCTGTATTGTTGCTACCCTCACCACCTGGGGCATCTGTGGATCTCATGGGGCGGTATGCGAATTGGAGTGGGCCCAGGGTGTCTGGGATGATGGTGTTGATGTGAGCCATGACCAGCCTTTCGAATCATTTCATGGCTACAGATGTGAGTGCTACGGGGCGATAGTCATTTAAACAGGTTACCTTGGCGTTCTTGGGCAAGGGACTATGATGGTCTGCTTGAAACATGAAGGTATTACAGACCCAGTCCGGGAGAGGTTGAAATGGTCAGTTTAAACACTTTCTGGCTGGTCAGTGCATGCTCTGAGTACGCATCCTGGTAATCCGTCTGGCCCTGCGGTCTTGTGAATGTTAACTTTTACTGCCTCAGAAACCCGGATCCGGGATCACCCCCCACCCCCCCACACTGATTAGCATCACTAGCATAGCGTCACATTTAAATAGTAGCATCTAAATATCATTAAATCACAAGTCCAAGACACCAAATGAAAGATACAGATCTTGTGAATAAAGTCACCATTTCAGATTTTTAAAATGTTTTACAGGGAAGACAAAATATGTAAATCTATTAGCTAACCATGTTAGCAAAAGACACCCTTTTTCTTTGTCCACCATTTTTTCTCAACACCAGTAGCTATCACCAATTCGGCTAAACTAAGATATTGATAGCCACTAACCAAGAAAAAACCTCATCAGATGACAGTCTGATAACATATTTATGGTATAGGATAGGTTTTGTTAGAAAAATGTGCATATTTCAGGTATAAATCATAGTTTGCCATTGCAGCCACCATCACAAATCTCACCAAAGCGACTAGAATTACTACAGAGAGCAACGTGTATGACCAATTTACTCATCATAAAACATTTCATAAAAATAGACAAAGCATAGCAATGGAAAGACACAGATCTTGTGATTTCAGACAATATTTCAGATTTTCTAAGCGTTTTACAGCGAAAACACAATAAATCGATAAGTTAGCATACCACATGTGCAAACGTCACCCCAGCATGAATTCAAGCCAAAGGGAGCGATATCGTTATCATCAAAAGATATAAATTTTTTCACTAACCTTTTCAGAATTCTTCCGATGACACTCCTGTAACATCATATTACAACATACATATATTGTTTGTTCGAAAATGTGCATATTTAGCCATAAAAAACCGTGGTTATACAATGAAAATAGTAGCAAATCAAGCCTCAACATGTCGGACGCCATCTTTCATAGTGATCTAGTTTAATCGAAAGCTAATCATATACTTGACTAAAAAATACAGGGTTGACAGGAATCGAAAGACAAATTAGTTCTTAATGCAATCGCTGATTTACATTTCTAAAATTATCCTTACTGTGCAATACAGGGTTCGCCAAGCGACGCTATAGCAAACAAAATGGCGGAATATGCGTTTAAAATATTTCGACAGAACAACGATTTATCATATTAAATATTTCTTACTATGAGGTGATTTTCCATCAGATTCTTGGGCAATGTATCCTTTCTTGGGTCTAATCTTCTTTTGGTCGAAAGATGTCCTCTGTCCGTCGAAATGCCCACTAACGTTCGACCGGGACCCCGAAACGTGCCCAAAGCTTCAAAGAGCATCACATAGAAATTCCTCAAAATCGCACTAAACGGATATAAATTGCTATAAAACGGTTTAAATTAACTACGTTATGATGTTTCTAACTCCTATATCGAATTAAATTACAGACGGATACATTTCACGTTGATAACCGAGCCTTTGAAAATGGCATCCCGAGGTCCTCTTCTGCGTAATGGCCAGAGTCGAAAGGGGGGCTACCCTCACTCCTTGGCCTTTTATAACCTCTGAGAGCTACGCAGAAAGCCCATTCCACTTCTCATTGGTTACTGACATCCAGGGGAAGGCGGGTGCAGTTCATGTCGTTCCATAGGATATACACAGACCTTAAAAACTAATCTGAAACCAGAGCTTCGCTCTCAGACCTTCGCACTATCTGTCATGGATTTCGCTGTAGAAAGAGTTCTGGGTCACCCACAGACATAATTCCAACGTTTTATGAAACTAGAGAGTGTTTTCTATCCAATAGAATTTATAATATGCATATTGTACGAGCAAGAATTGAGCACGAGGCAGTTTAATTTGGCGACACCCAGAAAAAATAAATGCTAACTGCTCCCCCTATTGACAAAAGGTTAACCTGTTTAAAGGTCTTACTCACATCGGCTATGGAGAGCGTGATCACACAGTCAGAAACAACTGGTACTCTCATGCATTGTTCAGTGTTGCTAGCCTCACAGCGAGGATAGAAGGTATTTAGCTCGTCTTGAAGGCTCGCGTCATTGGACAGCTCGCGGCTGGGTTTACATTTGTAATCTGGGATAGTTTGCAAGCCCTGCCACATCCGACAAGCATCAGAGTCAGTGTAGTAGGACCCGATTTTGGTCCTGTATTGACGGTTTGCCTGTTTGATGGATTTCTTATAAGTGTCTGGAGTAGTGTCCCACACCTTGAAAGCGGCAGCTCTAGCCTTTAGCTCAGTGCAGATTTTGCCTGTAATCCATGGCTTCTGGTTGGGATATGTACGTACGGTCACTGTGGGGACAATGTCGTCAATGCACTTATTAATGAAGCCGGTGCCATCGGATGAATCCCGGAACATATTCCGGTCTGTGCTAGCCAAACAGTCCTATAGCTTAGCATCCGCTTCATCGAACCACTTCCGTGTTGAACACATCGCTGGTACTTCCTGTTTGAGTTTTTGCTCGTAAACAGGAATCAGGAGGATAGAGTTATGGTCAGATTTGCCAAATGGAGGACGAGGGAGAGCTTTGTATGCTTCTCTGTGTGTGGAATAAAGGTGATCTAGAGTTTTGTACGTGTCTCTGTGTGTGGAGTAAAGGTGATCTAGAGTTTTGTATGTGTTTCTGTGTGTGGTGTAAAGGTGATCTAGAGTTTTGTATGTGTCTCTGTGTGTGGAGTAAAGGTGATCTAGAGTTTTGTATGTGTCTCTGTGTGTGGAGTAAAGGTGATCTAGAGTTTTGTATGTGCCTCTGTATGTGGAGTAAAGGTGATCTAGAGTTTTGTATGTGTCTCTGTGTGTGGAGTAAAGGTGATCTAGAGTTTTGTATGTGTCTCTGTGTGTGGAGTAAAGGTGATCTAGAGTTTTGTATGTGTCTCTGTGTGTGGAGTAAAGGTGATCTAGAGTTTTATATGTGTCTCTGTGTGTGGTGTAAAGGTGATCTAGAGTGTTGTATGTGTCTCTGTGTGTGGAGTAAAGGTGATCTAGAGTTTTGTATGTGTCTCTGTGTGTGGAGTAAAGGTGATCTAGAGTTTTGTATGTGTCTCTGTGTGTGGAGTAGAGGTGATCTAGAGTTTTATATGTGTTTCTGTGTGTGGAGTAAAGGTGATCTAGAGTTTTGTATGTGTCTCTGTGTGTGGAGTAAAGGTGATCTAGAGTTTTGTATGTGCCTCTGTGTGTGGAGTAAAGGTGATCTAGAGTTTTGTATGTGTCTCTGTGTGTGGAGTAAAGGTGATCTAGAGTTTTGTATGTGTCTCTGTGTGTGGAGTAAAGGTGATCTAGAGTTTTGTATGTGTCTCTGTGTGTGGAGTAAAGGTGATCTAGAGTTTTGTATGTGTCTCTGTGTGTGGAGTAAAGGTGATCTAGAGTTTTGTATGTGTTTCTGTGTGTGGAGTAAAGGTGATCTAGAGTTTTGTATGTGTTTCTGTGTGTGGAGTAAAGGTGATCTAGAGTTTTGTATGTGTTTCTGTGTGTGGAGTAAAGGTGATCTAGAGTTTTGTATGTGTTTCTGTGTGTGGAGTAAAGGTGATCTAGAGTTTTGTATGTGTCTCTGTGTGTGGAGTAAAGGTGATCTAGAGTTTTATATGTGTCTCTGTGTGTGGAGTAGAGGTGATCTAGAGTTTTGTATGTGTCTCTGTGTGTGGAGTAAAGGTGATCTAGAGTTTTGTATGTCTCTGTGTGTGGAGTAGAGGTGATCTAGAGTTTTGTATGTGTTTCTGTGTGTGGAGTAAAGGTGATCTAGAGTTTTGTATGTGTTTCTGTGTGTGGAGTAAAGGTGATCTAGAGTTTTGTATGTGTCTCTGTGTGTGGAGTAAAGGTGATCTAGAGTTTTGTATGTGTCTCTGTGTGTGGAGTAAAGGTGATCTAGAGTTTTGTATGTGTCTCTGTGTGTGGAGTAAAGGTGATCTAGAGTTTTGTATGTGTTTCTGTGTGTGGAGTAAAGGTGACCTAGAGTTTTGTACGTGTCTCTGTGTGTGGAGTAAAGGTGATCTAGAGTTTTGTATGTGTCTCTGTGTGTGGAGTAAAGGTGATCTAGAGTTTTGTATGTGCCTCTGTGTGTGGAGTAAAGGTGATCTAGAGTTTTGTATGTGTCTCTGTGTGTGGAGTAAATGCGATCTAGAGTTTTGTATGTGTCTCTGTGTGTGGAGTAAAGGTGATCTAGAGTTTTGTATGTGTCTCTGTGTGTGGAATAAAGGTGATCTAGAGTTTTGTATGTGTTTCTGTGTGTGAAGTAGAGGTGATCTAGAGTTTCTGTGTTTCTGTGTGTGAAGTAGAGGTGATCTAGAGTTTTGTATGTGTCTCTGTGTGTGGAGTAAAGGTGATCTAGAGTTTTGTATGTGTCTCTGTGTGTGGAGTAAAGGTGATCTAGAGTTTTGTATGTGTCTCTGTGTGTGGAGTAAAGGTGATCTAGAGTTTTGTATGTGTCTCTGTGTGTGGAGTAAAGGTGATCTAGAGTTTTGTATGTGTTTCTGTGTGTGGAGTAAAGGTGATCTAGAGTTTTGTATGTGTTTCTGTGTGTGGAGTAAAGGTGATCTAGAGTTTTGTATGTGTTTCTGTGTGTGGAGTAAAGGTGATCTAGAGTTTTGTATGTGTTTCTGTGTGTGGAGTAAAGGTGATCTAGAGTTTTGTATGTGTCTCTGTGTGTGGAGTAAAGGTGATCTAGAGTTTTGTATGTGTCTCTGTGTGTGGAGTAAAGGTGATCTAGAGTTTTGTATGTGTCTCTGTGTGTGGAGTAAAGGTGATCTAGAGTTTGTATGTGTCTCTGTGTGTGGAGTAAAGGTGATCTAGAGTTTTGTATGTGTCTCTGTGTGTGGAGTAGAGGTGATCTAGAGTTTTGTATGTGTTTCTGTGTGTGGAGTAAAGGTGATCTAGAGTTTTGTATGTGTCTCTGTGTGTGGAGTAAAGGTGATCTAGAGTTTTGTATGTGTTTCTGTGTGTGGAGTAGAGGTGATCTAGAGTTTTGTATGTGTCTCTGTGTGTGGAGTAAATGTGATCTAGAGTTTTGTATGTGTCTCTGTGTGTGGAGTAAAAGTGATCTAGAGTTTTGTATGTGTCTCTGTGTGTGGAGTAAAGGTGATCTAGAGTTTTGTATGTGTCTCTGTGTGTGGAGTAGAGGTGATCTAGAGTTTTGTATGTGTTTCTGTGTGTGGAGTAAAGGTGATCTAGAGTTTTGTATGTGTCTCTGTGTGTGGAGTAAAGGTGATCTAGAGTTTTGTATGTGTTTCTGTGTGTGGAGTAGAGGTGATCTAGAGTTTTGTATGTGTCTCTGTGTGTGGAGTAAATGTGATCTAGAGTTTTGTATGTGTCTCTGTGTGTGGAGTAAAGGTGATCTAGAGTTTTGTATGTGTCTCTGTGTGTGGAGTAAAGGTGATCTAGAGTTTTGTATGTGTCTCTGTGTGTGGAGTAAAGGTGATCTAGAGTTTTGTATGTGTTTCTGTGTGTGGAGTAAAGGTGATCTAGAGTTTTATATGTGTCTCTGTGTGTGGAGTAAAGGTGATCTAGAGTTTTGTATGTGTCTCTGTGTGTGGAGTAAAGGTGATCTGGAGTTTTGTATGTGTCTCTGTGTGTGGAATAAAGGTGATCTAGAGTTTTGTATGTGTCTCTGTGTGTGGAGTAAAGGTGATCTAGAGTTTTGTATGTGTCTCTGTGTGTGGAGTAAAGGTGATCTAGAGTTTTGTATGTGTCTCTGTGTGTGGAGTAAAGGTGATCTAGAGTTTTGTAAGTGTTTCTGTGTTTGGAGTAAAGGTGATCTAGAGTTTTGTATGTGTTTCTGTGTGTGGTGTAAAGGTGATCTAGAGTTTTGTATGTGTCTCTGTGTGTGGAGTAAAGGTGATCTAGAGTTTTGTATGTGTCTCTGTGTGTGGAGTAAAGGTGATCTAGAGTTTTGTATGTGTTTCTGTGTGTGAAGTAGAGGTGATCTAGAGTTTTGTAAGTGTTTCTGTGTTTGGAGTAAAGGTGATCTAGAGTTTTGTATGTGTTTCTGTGTGTGAAGTAGAGGTGATCTAGAGTTTTGTATGTGTTTCTGTGTGTGGAGTAAAGGTGATCTAGAGTTTTGTATGTGTTTCTGTGTGTGGAGTAAAGGTGATATAGAGTTTTGTATGTGTCTCTGTGTGTGGAGTGAAGGTGATCTAGAGTTTTGTATGTGTCTCTGTGTGTGGAGTAAAGGTGATCTAGAGTTTTGTATGTGTCTCTGTGTGTGGAGTAAAGGTGATCTAGAGTTTTATATGTGTCTCTGTGTGTGGAGTAAAGGTGATCTAGAGTTTTGTATGTGTCTCTGTGTGTGGAGTAAAGGTGATCTAGAGTTTTGTATGTGTTTCTGTGTGTGGAGTAAAGGTGACCTAGAGTTTTGTATGTGTCTCTGTGTGTGGAGTAAAGGTGATCTAGAGTTTTGTATGTGTCTCTGTGTGTGGAGTAAAGGTGATCTAGAGTTTTGTATGTGTTTCTGTGTGTGGAGTAAAGGTGACCTAGAGTTTTGTACGTGTCTCTGTGTGTGGAGTAAAGGTGATCTAGAGTTTTGTATGTGTCTCTGTGTGTGGAGTAAAGGTGATCTAGAGTTTTGTATGTGCCTCTGTGTGTGGAGTAAAGGTGATCTAGAGTTTTGTATGTGTCTCTGTGTGTGGAGTAAAGGTGATCTAGAGTTTTGTATGTGTCTCTGTGTGTGGAGTAAAGGTGATCTAGAGTTTTGTATGTGTTTCTGTGTGTGGAGTAAAGGTGACCTAGAGTTTTGTACGTGTCTCTGTGTGTGGAGTAAAGGTGATCTAGAGTTTTGTATGTGTCTCTGTGTGTGGAGTAAAGGTGATCTAGAGTTTTGTATGTGCCTCTGTGTGTGGAGTAAAGGTGATCTAGAGTTTTGTATGTGTCTCTGTGTGTGGAGTAAAGGTGATCTAGAGTTTTGTATGTGTCTCTGTGTGTGGAGTAAAGGTGATCTAGAGTTTTGTATGTGTCTCTGTGTGTGGAGTAAAGGTGATCTAGAGTTTTGTATGTGTTTCTGTGTGTGGAGTAAAGGTGACCTAGAGTTTTGTACGTGTCTCTGTGTGTGGAGTAAAGGTGATCTAGAGTTTTGTATGTGTCTCTGTGTGTGGAGTAAAGGTGATCTAGAGTTTTGTATGTGCCTCTGTGTGTGGAGTAAAGGTGATCTAGAGTTTTGTATGTGTCTCTGTGTGTGGAGTAAATGCGATCTAGAGTTTTGTATGTGTCTCTGTGTGTGGAGTAAAGGTGATCTAGAGTTTTGTATGTCTCTGTGTGTGGAATAAAGGTGATCTAGAGTTTTGTATGTGTTTCTGTGTGTGAAGTAGAGGTGATCTAGAGTTTCTGTGTTTCTGTGTGTGAAGTAGAGGTGATCTAGAGTTTTGTATGTGTCTCTGTGTGTGGAGTAAAGGTGATCTAGAGTTTTGTATGTGTCTCTGTGTGTGGAGTAAAGGTGATCTAGAGTTTTGTATGTGTCTCTGTGTGTGGAGTAAAGGTGATCTAGAGTTTTGTATGTGCCTCTGTGTGTGGAGTAAAGGTGATCTAGAGTTTTGTATGTGTCTCTGTGTGTGGAGTAAATGCGATCTAGAGTTTTGTATGTGTCTCTGTGTGTGGAGTAAAGGTGATCTAGAGTTTTGTATGTGTCTCTGTGTGTGGAATAAAGGTGATCTAGAGTTTTGTATGTGTTTCTGTGTGTGAAGTAGAGGTGATCTAGAGTTTCTGTGTTTCTGTGTGTGAAGTAGAGGTGATCTAGAGTTTTGTATGTGTCTCTGTGTGTGGAGTAAAGGTGATCTAGAGTTTTGTATGTGTCTCTGTGTGTGGAGTAAAGGTGATCTAGAGTTTTGTATGTGTCTCTGTGTGTGGAGTAAAGGTGATCTAGAGTTTTGTATGTGTCTCTGTGTGTGGAGTAAAGGTGATCTAGAGTTTTGTATGTGTCTCTGTGTGTGGAGTAAAGGTGATCTAGAGTTTTGTATGTGTCTCTGTGTGTGGAATAAAGGTGATCTAGAGTTTTGTATGTGTTTCTGTGTGTGAAGTAGAGGTGATCTAGAGTTTCTGTGTTTCTGTGTGTGAAGTAGAGGTGATCTAGAGTTTTGTATGTGTCTCTGTGTGTGGAGTAAAGGTGATCTAGAGTTTTGTATGTGTCTCTGTGTGTGGAGTAAAGGTGATCTAGAGTTTTGTATGTGTCTCTGTGTGTGGAGTAAAGGTGATCTAGAGTTTTGTATGTGTCTCTGTGTGTGGAGTAAAGGTGATCTAGAGTTTTGTATGTGTTTCTGTGTGTGGAGTAAAGGTGATCTAGAGTTTTGTATGTGTTTCTGTGTGTGGAGTAAAGGTGATCTAGAGTTTTGTATGTGTTTCTGTGTGTGGAGTAAAGGTGATCTAGAGTTTTGTATGTGTTTCTGTGTGTGGAGTAAAGGTGATCTAGAGTTTTGTATGTGTCTCTGTGTGTGGAGTAAAGGTGATCTAGAGTTTTGTATGTGTCTCTGTGTGTGGAGTAAAGGTGATCTAGAGTTTTGTATGTGTCTCTGTGTGTGGAGTAAAGGTGATCTAGAGTTTTGTATGTGTCTCTGTGTGTGGAGTAAAGGTGATCTAGAGTTTTGTATGTGTCTCTGTGTGTGGAGTAGAGGTGATCTAGAGTTTTGTATGTGTTTCTGTGTGTGGAGTAAAGGTGATCTAGAGTTTTGTATGTGTCTCTGTGTGTGGAGTAAAGGTGATCTAGAGTTTTGTATGTGTTTCTGTGTGTGGAGTAGAGGTGATCTAGAGTTTTGTATGTGTCTCTGTGTGTGGAGTAAATGTGATCTAGAGTTTTGTATGTGTCTCTGTGTGTGGAGTAAAAGTGATCTAGAGTTTTGTATGTGTCTCTGTGTGTGGAGTAAAGGTGATCTAGAGTTTTGTATGTGTCTCTGTGTGTGGAGTAGAGGTGATCTAGAGTTTTGTATGTGTTTCTGTGTGTGGAGTAAAGGTGATCTAGAGTTTTGTATGTGTCTCTGTGTGTGGAGTAAAGGTGATCTAGAGTTTTGTATGTGTTTCTGTGTGTGGAGTAGAGGTGATCTAGAGTTTTGTATGTGTCTCTGTGTGTGGAGTAAATGTGATCTAGAGTTTTGTATGTGTCTCTGTGTGTGGAGTAAAGGTGATCTAGAGTTTTGTATGTGTCTCTGTGTGTGGAGTAAAGGTGATCTAGAGTTTTGTATGTGTCTCTGTGTGTGGAGTAAAGGTGATCTAGAGTTTTGTATGTGTTTCTGTGTGTGGAGTAAAGGTGATCTAGAGTTTTATATGTGTCTCTGTGTGTGGAGTAAAGGTGATCTAGAGTTTTGTATGTGTCTCTGTGTGTGGAGTAAAGGTGATCTGGAGTTTTGTATGTGTCTCTGTGTGTGGAATAAAGGTGATCTAGAGTTTTGTATGTGTCTCTGTGTGTGGAGTAAAGGTGATCTAGAGTTTTGTATGTGTCTCTGTGTGTGGAGTAAAGGTGATCTAGAGTTTTGTATGTGTCTCTGTGTGTGGAGTAAAGGTGATCTAGAGTTTTGTAAGTGTTTCTGTGTTTGGAGTAAAGGTGATCTAGAGTTTTGTATGTGTTTCTGTGTGTGGTGTAAAGGTGATCTAGAGTTTTGTATGTGTCTCTGTGTGTGGAGTAAAGGTGATCTAGAGTTTTGTATGTGTCTCTGTGTGTGGAGTAAAGGTGATCTAGAGTTTTGTATGTGTTTCTGTGTGTGAAGTAGAGGTGATCTAGAGTTTTGTAAGTGTTTCTGTGTTTGGAGTAAAGGTGATCTAGAGTTTTGTATGTGTTTCTGTGTGTGA
Organism: Salvelinus namaycush; assembly: GCF_016432855.1. Taxonomy (NCBI): domain Eukaryota; kingdom Metazoa; phylum Chordata; class Actinopteri; order Salmoniformes; family Salmonidae; genus Salvelinus; species Salvelinus namaycush. Next base: position 72,140,259 of record NC_052310.1, read on the forward strand.
AGTAGAGGTGATCTAGAGTTTTGTATGTGTTTCTGTGTGTGGAGTAAAGGTGATCTAGAGTTTTGTATGTGTTTCTGTGTGTGGAGTAAAGGTGATATAGAGTTTTGTATGTGTCTCTGTGTGTGGAGTGAAGGTGATCTAGAGTTTTGTATGTGTCTCTGTGTGTGGAGTAAAGGTGATCTAGAGTTTTGTATGTGTCTCTGTGTGTGGAGTAAAGGTGATCTAGAGTTTTATATGTGTCTCTGTGTGTGGAGTAAAGGTGATCTAGAGTTTTGTATGTGTCTCTGTGTGTGGAGTAAAGGTGATCTAGAGTTTTGTATGTGTTTCTGTGTGTGGAGTAAAGGTGACCTAGAGTTTTGTATGTGTCTCTGTGTGTGGAGTAAAGGTGATCTAGAGTTTTGTATGTGTCTCTGTGTGTGGAGTAAAGGTGATCTAGAGTTTTGTATGTGTTTCTGTGTGTGGAGTAAAGGTGACCTAGAGTTTTGTACGTGTCTCTGTGTGTGGAGTAAAGGTGATCTAGAGTTTTGTATGTGTCTCTGTGTGTGGAGTAAAGGTGATCTAGAGTTTTGTATGTGCCTCTGTGTGTGGAGTAAAGGTGATCTAGAGTTTTGTATGTGTCTCTGTGTGTGGAGTAAAGGTGATCTAGAGTTTTGTATGTGTCTCTGTGTGTGGAGTAAAGGTGATCTAGAGTTTTGTATGTGTTTCTGTGTGTGGAGTAAAGGTGACCTAGAGTTTTGTACGTGTCTCTGTGTGTGGAGTAAAGGTGATCTAGAGTTTTGTATGTGTCTCTGTGTGTGGAGTAAAGGTGATCTAGAGTTTTGTATGTGCCTCTGTGTGTGGAGTAAAGGTGATCTAGAGTTTTGTATGTGTCTCTGTGTGTGGAGTAAAGGTGATCTAGAGTTTTGTATGTGTCTCTGTGTGTGGAGTAAAGGTGATCTAGAGTTTTGTATGTGTCTCTGTGTGTGGAGTAAAGGTGATCTAGAGTTTTGTATGTGTTTCTGTGTGTGGAGTAAAGGTGACCTAGAGTTTTGTACGTGTCTCTGTGTGTGGAGTAAAGGTGATCTAGAGTTTTGTATGTGTCTCTGTGTGTGGAGTAAAGGTGATCTAGAGTTTTGTATGTGCCTCTGTGTGTGGAGTAAAGGTGATCTAGAGTTTTGTATGTGTCTCTGTGTGTGGAGTAAATGCGATCTAGAGTTTTGTATGTGTCTCTGTGTGTGGAGTAAAGGTGATCTAGAGTTTTGTATGTCTCTGTGTGTGGAATAAAGGTGATCTAGAGTTTTGTATGTGTTTCTGTGTGTGAAGTAGAGGTGATCTAGAGTTTCTGTGTTTCTGTGTGTGAAGTAGAGGTGATCTAGAGTTTTGTATGTGTCTCTGTGTGTGGAGTAAAGGTGATCTAGAGTTTTGTATGTGTCTCTGTGTGTGGAGTAAAGGTGATCTAGAGTTTTGTATGTGTCTCTGTGTGTGGAGTAAAGGTGATCTAGAGTTTTGTATGTGCCTCTGTGTGTGGAGTAAAGGTGATCTAGAGTTTTGTATGTGTCTCTGTGTGTGGAGTAAATACGATCTAGAGTTTTGTATGTGTCTCTGTGTGTGGAGTAAAGGTGATCTAGAGTTTTGTATGTGTCTCTGTGTGTGGAATAAAGGTGATCTAGAGTTTTGTATGTGTTTCTGTGTGTGAAGTAGAGGTGATCTAGAGTTTCTGTGTTTCTGTGTGTGAAGTAGAGGTGATCTAGAGTTTTGTATGTGTCTCTGTGTGTGGAGTAAAGGTGATCTAGAGTTTTGTATGTGTCTCTGTGTGTGGAGTAAAGGTGATCTAGAGTTTTGTATGTGTCTCTGTGTGTGGAGTAAAGGTGATCTAGAGTTTTGTATGTGTCTCTGTGTGTGGAGTAAAGGTGATCTAGAGTTTTGTATGTGTTTCTGTGTGTGGAGTAAAGGTGATCTAGAGTTTTGTATGTGTTTCTGTGTGTGGAGTAAAGGTGATCTAGAGTTTTGTATGTGTTTCTGTGTGTGGAGTAAAGGTGATCTAGAGTTTTGTATGTGTTTCTGTGTGTGGAGTAAAGGTGATCTAGAGTTTTGTATGTGTCTCTGTGTGTGGAGTAGAGGTGATCTAGAGTTTTGTATGTGTCTCTGTGTGTGGAGTAAATGTGATCTAGGGTTTTGTATGTGTCTCTGTGTGTGGAGTAAAGGTGATCTAGAGTTTTGTATGTGTCTCTGTGTGTGGAGTAAAGGTGATCTAGAGTTTTGTATGTGTCTCTGTGTGTGGAGTAGAGGTGATCTAGAGTTTTGTATGTGTTTCTGTGTGTGGAGTAAAGGTGATCTAGAGTTTTGTATGTGTCTCTGTGTGTGGAGTAAAGGTGATCTAGAGTTTTGTATGTGTTTCTGTGTGTGGAGTAGAGGTGATCTAGAGTTTTGTATGTGTCTCTGTGTGTGGAGTAAATGTGATCTAGAGTTTTGTATGTGTCTCTGTGTGTGGAGTAAAGGTGATCTAGAGTTTTGTATGTGTCTCTGTGTGTGGAGTAAAGGTGATCTAGAGTTTTGTATGTGTCTCTGTGTGTGGAGTAAAGGTGATCTAGAGTTTTGTATGTGTTTCTGTGTGTGGAGTAAAGGTGATCTAGAGTTTTATATGTGTCTCTGTGTGTGGAGTAAAGGTGATCTAGAGTTTTGTATGTGTCTCTGTGTGTGGAGTAAAGGTGATCTAGAGTTTTGTATGTGTCTCTGTGTGTGGAATAAAGGTGATCTAGAGTTTTGTATGTGTCTCTGTGTGTGGAGTAAAGGTGATCTAGAGTTTTGTATGTGTCTCTGTGTGTGGAGTAAAGGTGATCTAGAGTTTTGTATGTGTCTCTGTGTGTGGAGTAAAGGTGATCTAGAGTTTTGTAAGTGTTTCTGTGTTTGGAGTAAAGGTGATCTAGAGTTTTGTATGTGTTTCTGTGTGTGGTGTAAAGGTGATCTAGAGTTTTGTATGTGTCTCTGTGTGTGGAGTAAAGGTGATCTAGAGTTTTGTATGTGTCTCTGTGTGTGGAGTAAAGGTGATCTAGAGTTTTGTATGTGTTTCTGTGTGTGAAGTAGAGGTGATCTAGAGTTTTGTAAGTGTTTCTGTGTTTGGAGTAAAGGTGATCTAGAGTTTTGTATGTGTTTCTGTGTGTGAAGTAGAGGTGATCTAGAGTTTTGTATGTGTTTCTGTGTGTGGAGTAAAGGTGATCTAGAGTTTTGTATGTGTTTCTGTGTGTGGAGTAAAGGTGATATAGAGTTTTGTATGTGTCTCTGTGTGTGGAGTAAAGGTGATCTAGAGTTTTGTATGTGTCTCTGTGTGTGGAGTAAAGGTGATCTAGAGTTTTGTATGTGTCTCTGTGTGTGGAGTAAAGGTGATCTAGAGTTTTGTATGTGTTTCTGTGTGTGAAGTAGAGGTGATCTAGAGTTTTGTAAGTGTTTCTGTGTTTGGAGTAAAGGTGATCTAGAGTTTTGTATGTGTTTCTGTGTGTGAAGTAGAGGTGATCTAGAGTTTTGTATGTGTTTCTGTGTGTGGAGTAAAGGTGATCTAGAGTTTTGTATGTGTTTCTGTGTGTGGAGTAAAGGTGATATAGAGTTTTGTATGTGTCTCTGTGTGTGGAGTAAAGGTGATCTAGAGTTTTGTATGTGTCTCTGTGTGTGGAGTAAAGGTGATCTAGAGTTTTGTATGTGTCTCTGTGTGTGGAGTAAAGGTGATCTAGAGTTTTGTATGTGTTTCTGTGTGTGGAGTAAAGGTGATCTAGAGTTTTGTATGTGTCTCTGTGTGTGGAGTAAAGGTGATCTAGAGTTTTGTATGTGTCTCTGTGTGTGGAGTAAAGGTGATCTAGAGTTTTGTATGTGTCTCTGTGTGTGGAGTAAAGGTGATCTAGAGTTTTGTATGTGTCTCTGTGTGTGGAGTAAAGGTGATCTAGAGCTTTGTATGTGTCTCTGTGTGTGGAGTAAAGGTGATCTAGAGTTTTGTATGTGTCTCTGTGTGTGGAGTAAAGGTGATCTAGAGTTTTGTATGTGTTTCTGTGTGTGAAGTAGAGGTGATCTAGAGTTTTGTAAGTGTTTCTGTGTGTGGAGTAAAGGTGATCTAGAGTTTTGTATGTGTCTCTGTGTGTGGAGTAAAGGTGATCTAGAGTTTTGTATGTGTCTCTGTGTGTGGAGTAAAGGTGATCTAGAGTTTTGTATGTGTTTCTGTGTGTGAAGTAGAGGTGATCTAGAGTTTTGTAAGTGTTTCTGTGTTTGGAGTAAAGGTGATCTAGAGTTTTGTAAGTGTTTCTGTGTTTGGAGTAAAGGTGATCTAGAGTTTTTCGCGTCTAGTTGCACAGGTGACATGCTGGTAGAAATGAGGTAAAACAGATTTCAGTTTTCCTGCATTAAAGTCCCCGGCAACAAGGAGCGCCGCAACTGGGTGAGCATTTTCTTGGAGATAGTTAGTTAAAATGTTACTGATAGTCTGTAGAGCAGCTACAGATGGACTAGCAAAATAAAGTGTTACCTTACAAATGTGATAACACCCTTTACAAGCACAAACGCTCAACTACAAAGTTATTTATGTTGAAGTAGAAAATAGCAGCAAATAATCTCGGACAACCTCATCAACCTCAACCGCAAGGCATTTCCGGTGGCGCACGCACACACACACACACACACACACACACACACACACACACACACACACACACACACACACACACACACACACACACACACACACACACACACACACACACACACACACACACACACACACACACACACACACACACACACACACACACACACACACTCTCTCTCTCCGGCTGTACTGTAGTAATTACTGTGCTGATAACCTGTCCTCTGGGTCCTGGCTCTAGGCTGTGAGTTATGACTTTAGTAGTAAATGATTTGTGGCCTAAGTGCCTCTCCATCCACCAGTATAGCCTCATTTATACCTGGCGCTAACATGGGTCCTTTGTCCTGATCTTGTCCACATTCTGATTGTGCCCACATTTCCAGAAATGTGTCTACACATGGTATTAAAATGTGTCTACCGTATCAGCATTGTGACCAGATTTCCAGGTCCCTCCCGGTTTGCAAATTATTTGACAGCTAATCTTTCAAAATAATATTTCTTTCTTCATTTTAGGACACATATTTATTCCATAAGTCAATAGTGCCACCTGTCAACGATTTTAGAAGGTGGGATAGTGATGATTTCAGTCAGGGATGGGCAACTTTGATTGGGGTGGAGGCCACAAAAAAATCTGAATTCATCATGAGGGGCCGCAGTTGCTCGCGTATCTGCGTAATCACATTCAGAAACATATTCTATTCTTATTTACAAAATGATTGACACCCCTGTTTTCAATACCTTTCAAAGCTCAACAGCACTGAGCCTTTTTCTAAAATGTTTTATGAGTTGGTCAACACATTGGGAGGGATACAGAATCATTCCTGATCCTTGATATCCTTCATCAAACCAAAGGTTTTCAATGTGTTTATGTCTGGAGAATAACCATTTATTTGTGGATGTTGATGTGTGATTAGTGTTATTGTCTTGCTGGAAGATTGCAGCCATGTTTCAGCCTCCTGGCAGAGGCAACTAGGTGTTTGGCTAAAATGTCCTGGCATTTGGGTAAAGTTCATGATGCCATGGAGAAATGGTCTAAGATCACTCCCAATGTGTTCAACTCATAAAACATTTTAGAAAAAGGCTCAGTACTGTTATCCTCGCATGGTGAGGTATTGAAAGGTATTGAAAGCAGGGGTGTCAATCATTTTGTAAATAAGAATGGAATATGTTTCTGAACACTTCTAAATTTATGTGGATGCTACCAAGATTATGGATAGTCCTGAATGAATTGACGCACAAATATCATACCCCCAAAAAATGCTAACCTCCCCTGTTATTGTAATGGGTATGATTACAATGAGGGTCTTGAGGGTATGATATTTGTGCATCTAACTTTCTCACATAATCATGATTCACAATTCATTCAGGACTATCCGTAATCATCGTAGCATCCAGATTAATGTAGAAGGGTTTAGAAACATATGCTATTCTTATTTACAATATTCAAAAGGCACTCGCACATCTGAGCAGTCTTATATGCAGGTGCATGGCAACAATTGAACAAGATGAAGGAAAAAGGAAACCGAACACTGCTCTTGATAGTATCACTGATATTTAATAAGCTTAACGTATCGGCCTTCATCAGAGCTTTTGTGATTTTTTTTTATTTTAAATTTTAATTAATTTTTAGAAATTTGCACCCTTATGTAGACCTAGCCCCACCCACATCCGTTCTACACATCGAAGGGGGTTGGAGGCAAAGGAAAAACAAATAAGTGCTACCAAATATAACAATATGAATTCCATAAATATTACAAAAGTGTATAAATAAGACGTATTGAACCACAATGAGGACATAGCAAGTTTTCATTAATCATTGGGTACATCGTACGAAAAACATCAGAGTAATCTTAAATAGGCACATAATTCATGTTCAAATTCACAACATAACATACATAGGCATTTCATCATTAAGTCCTTTGGGGGGTGAAAATCCCAAAACATTCTCTTTTACTCAGAGTATTATTAATATCCCCTCCCTTCTCTGATATCTTAACTTTCTCTATGCCACAAAAAAAAAGGTAGAAATGTCATGCTTCAGGTCATTGAAATGTACAGCGACAGGATAATCCCTGTCGTTTCTCCTGATTGAACTTTTATGTTCACTAATTCTCTGTTTGAGAGAGCGGGAGGTTTACAATAAAAGTGACTCCAAATTACACAATACATTATTTACCATTCATTTTTATTGGGCACAACATAATCCAAAACACAACCAAAACAAACTGCAAATGCATCCAACAAGTTTGTAGAGTCACAAGCTTGGTGTAGTCATTGCGTGCCAGGAATATGGAAACAAATTCTAAACTTTTAACTAAATGATATGCAGTGTAAGTGAATTTCTCTAAAATAAATGACACCTTCAAATGGGGGGACTAGATACATAAAGGGCATTCATTTATTAACGGTAAAACAGATATGTATGAAAATACCCTCAAATAAAATGTGACATTCTGTACTGTTGCCGCATATAAAACATTTGATCTCAAATCTAAAATGCTGGAATATGGAGACAAATTAGTTTAAATTTCCCTGTCCAAATAAATATGTACACTCTTAGGAAAAAAAAAGATTTGTGGAGGGATAGGATTCTACCAAGGACCATTTTGATCTGAAGAACCCTTTTTGGAAGACAAGGGTTCTTTCAAAGGCAAAGGGTTCTACCTAGAACAATGTTTAGTAGAAGCACCTTCGGCAGTGATAACAGCTGGGTAAGTCTCTAAGAGTTTTCTACACCTGGATTGTGCAACGTTTAGCCATTATTCTTTTAAAAATTCTTCAAGTTCTGTCAACTTGGTTGTTGATCATTGCTAGACAACCATTTTCAGGTCTTGTAGATTTAAGTCAAAACTTTAAAAGAAGATGTCTTTTTTCCACGCTGCGCCTTGGTCCACTCATTTGTCTCATAACGATTGTGACACAAGACATTTCAGCTTTTCATTTTACTTTTTTTTCTTCGAAAAACATAATTACACTTTGACATTATGGGGTGTGTATGCCAGTGACAAAACAAATCTCAATTGAATCCATTCAGGCTGTAACACAAAAATGTCAAGGGGTGTGAATACTTTCTGAATGCACTGTACATAGCGTCTGTTAGTGTAAACAGATTCTGGGATGTGACAACTAATGAGGAACTTTGTTCCGGTGTGATGATTTTACGTCACTGATCATTTGGACAAATCACAATTTCGCAGGTGTTTGCACAGATTCGCCCGACACGCTGCTCATTCTAGTATCTTTTGTCATAGATCTCCCCGCAGAGTCTAATCGAGCATCTGACGTAATTTTGCAAGATTTTAGTCCTGGGTTTCCGAGATTAACAATACCCTAACAATAAACATCCATATATATAACATAGACCCATTATTTTCATGGTTTATTCCACCATGAAGGTTTTGGCCCACTGTACTGCTTCTATAACAGCACTGCAGTCGCTGGAGAACTGAACAGAAATAATTACTGTGGCATTGTGTCACTCGCTAAGCCACAATGCATGCAGAGAGACAGAAATTAAGAATGCTTGGTGCGTTCAAACTTGCACCATATCACTCTTTGTAGAATAAAATAGTATTAGATTAGGCGTTAGGGTAGCTTCAGCCAAATCACATGCAGAGGGAGGAATGCAGAATAATGGACAATTCATGAATGAAGTCCGCTTTCAAACCAGCACAATACCACTGTTTGCAGAATTATAAGTAGCATGTGTCGTACATTAGATGTTAGGTTTGACACACTGACTGGCGCATTCATGACACTGACTATAAAAAGCTCTGTAGCTCCGCCTAATTGTTAGGTAGAGTCCTCAGAGTATCATTTGGTGTGATTGTTTGGATGAGCAGTGAAGGGGCCAAGGAGGGAGTGTGCAGCAGTAGGGCAGAGTGTGCAGGAGTACAGGAGTAATATCAGGGGGTGATGCAGCACCATCAGCACCCCTACTTCCCACGGCTATGTCTGCACGCAATAATGTATCTCAAACTACCTGTTAAAGATGCTGATGTTACATAGTAAAACACATTTAAGATCAGTAATAGATGGTGGGATGGTGAGCTTTTTGACTCCACTGTCTTATCTTCCTACTGTGCACGCAATGGTATTGGCAACGGAAAACAAGATTGAACAGCACAATAACCCTGAACCGAGTGCATTATCAAGTTAATAATAAGGCACGTGTGTGACTAACACATTTCAGTTATCGTGTGTGACCACAGATGATCCATTATATTGACCAGATACTCAAGTGGCCGGTCTAACAATGAAAATACATTTCTTAAAAAATGTAAGGCAGTTAGCCCGGGTACCAGTCTTGACATTCAGGTAAATTTGACTACTGGCCCGAATGAGAAAATGACTGACCCGGGCCAAGATCACAGGAAAGCAAGTCATACATGCAGAATTTCAATCATGGGTGATTTCATGTTTCATTAGCAGTCTGAGGAAGTACCTTATATTATAGCCAACCATAACATCTGATATTTACACTGATTGTTTGGAAAACAAAAATAAAACCATTCACCCTCTCAATTATGACATGTAGCCTATTAAAAAACGGTTTAATTGTAATATTCCCCTCAGGAAAATAGCCCAATAACATAATGATGAAAAAAAAATCTTTAGGGCCTGTACATGGTCCTATTTTAGCAATAAACATTATCACCTGCCTGATGCAGCACAGTGGCTACATGGCTGAAACATTCTCACCTGCCTGATGCAGCAGCATCGTGGCTACATGGATGAAGCATTATCACCTGCCTGATGCAGCAGCATTGTGGAAACATGGCTGAAGCATTATCACCTGCCTGATGCAGCATTATTCCCTGCCTGATGCAGTAGCAGTGTGGCTACATGGCTGAAGCAGTATCCCCTGCCTGATGCAGTAGCAGTGTGGCTACATGGCTGAAGCATTGTCACCTGCCTGAAGCAGCAGCATCATGGCTGAATCATTATCACCTGCCTGATGAATCATATTGGCTACATGTCTGAAGCATTATCACCTGCCTGATGCAGCAGCATCGTGACTACATGGCTGAAGAACTATCAATTGCCTGAAGCAGCAGCATCATGGCTATATGGCTGAAGCATTATCACATGTCTGATGCAGCAGCATCATGGTGACATGGCTAAAGCATTACCACCTGCCTGATGCAGCAGCATCTTGGCTACATGTCTGAAGCATTATCCCCTGTCTGATGCAGCATCATGGTTAGATGGCTGAAGCATTATCCCATGTCTGATGCAGCATCATGGTTACATAGCTGAAGCATTATCCCTTGTCTGATGCAGCATCATGGTTACATAGCTGAAGAATTATCCCCTGCCTGATGCAGCATCATGGTTACATAGCTGAAGAATTATCACCTGTCTGATGCAGCATCATGGTTACATATATGAAGCATTATCCCCTGTCTGATGCAGCATCATGGTTACATAGCTGAAGCATTATCCCCTGTCTGATGCAGCATCATGGTTACATGGCTGAAGAATTATCACCTCTCTGATGCAGCATCATGGTTACATAGCTGAAGAATTATCACCTGTCTGATGCAGCAGCATGGTTACATATTTGAAGAAGTATCACCTGTCTGATGCAGCATCGTGGCTACATGGCTAAAGCATTATCCCCTGTCTGATGCAGCATCACGGTTACATGGCTAAAGCATTATCACCTGTCTGATGCAGCATTTTTGCTACATAGCTGAAGAATTATCACCTGTCTGATGCAGCATCGTGGCTACATGGCTAAATCATTATCCCCTGTCTGATGCAGCATCATGGTTACATGGCTAAAGCATTATCACCTGTCTGATGCAGCATTGTTTCTACATGGCTGAAGCATTATCACCTGTCTGATGCAGCATTGTTGCTACATAGCTGAAGAATTATCACCTGTCTGATGCAGCATCATGGTTACATAGCTGAAGAATTATCACCTGTCTGATGCAGCATCGTGGCTACATGGCTAAAGCATTATCCCCTGTCTGATGCAGCATCATGGTTACATGGCTAAAGCATTATCACCTGTCTGATGCAGCGTTTTTGCTACATGGCTGAAGCATGGGGTTGCTCCTCTGCATTGCTTACCACAATTGGCTAACATTAGCTAGATACGATCACAGACTCTAATATGATCTCATTGCTTGTTATATGTCCTAAAAGAACTCTCACTGAAACTAATAAAATCATCTGATGTTTACAGTGTTACTAAATAGGCTACAGTGTAATTGTGTGAATTTTACAGTGAATATAGATCTACCGTTTATGCTTTTGAATGGCAGACGGGTTTGCTGTGGTTACTTTTTTTATTGTCATGCCAGACACTCAAGACTGTAAAACGCTGCCAATAGAGTACAGATCAATAGGTCAAACAAGGAAATGGTTCCAATCATTTTTCCACTGTTCCAATATTCCAGGATTTTAGAAACAATAGTGGATTTTAGAAACCCTTAAAATAAGGGCTGTGCTTTGATAACCGTCTAGGACAGGGTGACTTTTATCAATATATTGCACCTGTATTTACTAATTAGCTGATAATGTGGCGGTCATAAAATAACTACAAATTCAATTATGATCTGGACCAGACTGCCGAATTGAGGCAAAGGTAAAAATCTCTGCATTAACTATCTAATGTTAGCTAAATGTAATAATAAATAAGGCTACATTTCTTTAAATGGACAATTCTGTGAACTGTCTTGATCAAGTTTTAAATTGACACAATACCTACCTGTTAGCAAAGGTGTCAGCTAGAGATGATGTGCAGGACCTTGCAGAGATTTTGTTCACATGACCTAGAATACCTCATAATCAAATGGCGACCATATTACCTCCCAAAATAATTATCTTTGGTTATAGTCACAGCCGTGTATATTCCTCCTCAACCCGTTACCATGACGGCCCTCAAGGAACTACACTGGACTTCATGTGTAACCGATGTGAAATGGCTAGCTAGTTAGCGGGGTGCACGCTAATAGCGTTTCAATCGGTGACGTCACTCGCTCTGAGACCTTGAAGTAGTTGTTCCCCTTGCTCTGCAAGTGGAGCGATGGGTAATGATGCTTCGAGGGTGGCTGTTGTCGATGTGTGCAGAGGGACCCTGGTTCGAGCCCAGGTAGGGGACGGAAACTATACTGTTACACATGCAAACTGGAAACCACAGATCCTGAGGCGACATTTATTGTAGCTGGGGATTTTAACAAAGCAAATTTTAGAAAAACGCTACCGAAGTTCAATCAACACATTGACTCGCGCTGAGAAAACACTCGACCACTGCTATTCTCTCTTCCGGGATGCCTGCAAGACCCTCCCCTGCCTTCGGCAAATCAGATCAACACTCCATTTTGCACCTCCCTTCCTATAGGCAGAAACTCAAACAGGAAGTACCCATGCTAAGGTCTATTCAACGCTGGTCTGACCAATCGGAATCCATGCTTCAAGATTGTTTTGATCACAAAGACTGGGATACGTTCCGGGTAGCCTCAGAGAATAACATTTAGGTATACACGGACACAGGGACTGAGTTCATCAGGAGTGTATAGGGGATGTTGTTCCCACTGTGACTATTAAAACCTACCCAAACCAGAAACCGTGGATAGATGTAAGCATTCGCGCTGAACTGAAAGCGGAATAAGGTTGAAAACAAACAATCCGTAAGGCAATCAAACAGGCAAAACGTCAGTACAGAGACAACGTCGAGTCGCAATTCAACGGCTCAGACACGAGACGTATGTGGCAGGGTCTACAGACAATCACGGATTACAAAGGGAAAACCAGCCACGTCGCGGACACCGACGTCTTGCTACCAGACAATCTAAACACCTTCTTCGCCAGCTTTGAGGATAACACAGTGCCATCGACGCGGCCCGCTCCCAAGGACTGTGAGCTCTTGTTCTCCATGGCCGACGTGAGTAAGACATTTAATCGTGTTAACACTCGCAAGGCTGCCGGCTCAGATGGCATCCCTAGCCGCATCCTCAGAGCATGCGCAGACCAGCTGACTGGAGTGTTTACAGACATATTCAATCTCTCCCTATCCCAGTCTTCTGTCCCCACTTGCTTCAAGATGTAACTGAAATAACTGAAATAAATGACTATTGCCCCGTGGCACTCACTTCTGTCATCATGAAGTGCATTGAGAGGCTAGTTTTGGATCAAATCACCTCTACCTTACCTGACACCCTAGACCCACTTCAATTTGCTTACCGCCCCAATAGATCCACAGACGATAAAATCGCCATTGCACTACACACTGCCCTATCTCATCTGGAAAAGAGGAATACCTATGTAAGAATGCTGTCCATTGACCATAGCTCAGCCTACAACACCATAGTACCCTCCAAGCTCATAATCAAGCTTGGGGCCCTGGGTCTGAACCCTGCCATGTGCAACTGGGTCCTGGACTTCCTGGCTGCCCCCAGGTGGTGAAGGTAGAAAACAACACCTCCACTTCACTGATCCTCAACACAGGGGCCCCACAAGGGTGAGTGCTCAGCCAACTCCTGTACTCCCTGTTCACCCATGACTGGGTAGCTACACACGCCTCCAACTCAATCATCAAGTTTTCAGATCACACAACCATAGTAGGCCTGATTACCAACAATGATGAGACAGCCTACAGGGAGGAGGTGAGGGCCCTGGTGGAATGGTGCCAGGAAAATAACCTCTCCCTCAACGTCAACAAAACGAAGAAGCTGATCGTGGACTTCAGGAAACAGCAGAGGGAGCACGCACCTATCCACATTGACGGGACTGCAGTGGAGAAGGTAAAGCTTCAAGTCCATTGACTATCTGAAATGGTCCACTTACACAGACAGTGTTATCGCCTCTTCAATGTCACGAGGCTGAAGAAATTTGGCTTGGCCCCTAAGACCCTTGCACAATTGAGAGCATCCTGTCAGGCTGTATCACCGACTGGAACGGCAACTGCACTACCCTCAACCGCAGGGCTCTCCAGAGGGGGGTGCGGTCTGCCAAATGCATCACTGGGGGCACACTACCTGCCCTCCAGGACCACTACAGCACCCGATGTCACAGGAAGGCCAAAAAGGTCATCAAGGACATCAACCACCCGAGCCACGGCCTGTTCACCCGCTATCATCCAGAAGATGATGTTAGTACAGGTGCATCAAAGCTGGGACCGAGAGCCCGAAAAACAGCTTCTCAAAGCCATCAGATTGTTAAATATCCATCACTAGCCGGCTACCACCCGGTTACTCAATCCTGCACCTTAGAGGCTGCTGCCCTATAGACATGGAATCACTGGTCACTTTAATAATGGAACACTAGTCACTTTAATAATGTTTACATACTGCTTTACTCATTTCATATGTATATACTGTATTCTATTCTACTGTATTTTAGCCAATGCCACTCCGACATTGCTCATCCTCATATTGATATATTTCTTAATTCCATTATTTTACTTTTCGATTGATGCGTATTGTTGTGAATTGTTAGATATTAGATATTATTGCACTGTTGGAGCTAGGAACACAAGCATTTTGCTACACCTGCAATAACATCTGCTTAATATGTGTATGTGTCCAATACAATTTGATTTAATTAGATTTGTAGTTTTGCATGACGTGTACTTTGATGGTAATTAGCATTAAAATCTGACAGTAAATAGAGTTGAATATATTGATAAAAGCCCTTGTCCGTGAGAAATTTATATGGTTATCAAAACGTCACGCCAGGGTAAGCCTACACAAAACACAGCCCTTATTTAAAATCCACTATGGGAAAAATTTACGGTGGAAAAACGATTGGAACCATTTCCCTTCTTGGCCGCTAGGTTTTATGCGTATTATGACACCTCCACTGTAGGGCTCCTGTAACGTCCTGACCAGAGTTCTTATGTGTTTTGCTTGTTTAGTGTTGGTCAGGACGTGAGCTGGGTGGGAATTCTATGTTGTGTGTCTAGTTCGTCTGTTTCTGTGTTCAGCCTAATATGGTTCTCAATCAGAGACAGCTGTCAATCGTTGTCCCTGATTGAGAATCATATATAGGTGGCTTGTTTTGTGTTGGGGATTGTGGGTGGTTGTTTCCTGTCTTTGTGTTTTGTCTGCACCAGCTAGGACTGTGACGGTTAGTTTGTTTTGTCATTTTGTATAGTGTCTTGTTTTGTGTTAATTAAATCATGGAAAATTACCACGCTGCACATTGGTCCTCAGATCCTTCTCGCCTCTCCTCGTCTGAGGAGGACGACTTAGACTGCCGTTACAGCTCCATTGAGCAAAAAATGGAGTTGAGAAATAAATCATACATCACTGAAAAGCTGGGATGGGGTCCCACTCTTTTTAATAATTGCCATCAAAACTGTTGTATTTTCCCAAGATTGTATTTAGTAATGTTGCTCAGTGACGCAATGACTGGGCTTATTAGAACACACAGATCCATAGTGTAGGCCTGTGTAAAACCTTTCTTTGCTAATAATGACATTGCTGTGTCGGCCATATAATAAAGAAGACTGAAAAGCAGGTGGACGACTTTTGAATGCGCGTGCCGGGGTGTTCAACTATGAATTAATTGGCTTCCCTCTTCTGCTGAGCTGGGTCTGGTGCGAGTATCCAGGATGTAGCCTACTGAGGCGGGGCTCACTCAAGACAGAGAGGGAATGCTTTGACATTTTTGCCTCCGCTTGGAAACTAAATGCTGGTTGATAACAAGTGTGAAGCAGGGCTCCGGGCAGCCGAGCGGAAATGGAGGAGAACTCACCTCCCTGAGGACCTGGCATCCTTTCACTCCCTCCTCTCTACATTTTCCTCTTCTGTCTCTGCTGCTAAAGCCACTTTCTACCACTCTAAATTCCAAGCATCTGCCTCTAACCCTAGGAAGCTCTTTGCCACCTTCTCCTCCCTCCTGAATCCTCCTCCCCCCCCCCCCCCCTCCTCCCTCTCTGCGGATGACTTCGTCAACCATTTTGAAAAAAAGGTTGACGACATCCGATCCTCGTTTGCTAAGTCAAACGACACCGCTGGTTCTGCTCACACTGCCCTACCCTGTGCTTTGACCTCTTTCTCCCCTCTCTCCCCAGATGAAATCTCGCGTCTTGTGACGGCCGGCCGCCCAACAACCTGCCCGGTTGACCCTATCCCCTCCTCTCTTCTCCAGACCATTTCTGGAGACCTTCTCCCTTACCTCACCTCGCTCATCAACTCATCCTTGACCGCTGGCTACGTCCCTTCCGTCTTCAAGAGAGCGAGAGTTGCACCCCTTCTGAAAAAACCTACACTCGATCCCTCCGATGTCAACAACTACAGACCAGTATCCCTTCTTTCTTTTCTCTCCAAAACTCTTGAACGTGCCGTCCTTGGCCAGCTCTCCTGCTATCTCTCTCAGAATGACCTTCTTGATCCACATCAGTCAGGTTTCAAGACTAGTCATTCAACTGAGACTGCTCTTCTCTGTGTCACGGAGGCGCTCCGCACTGCTAAAGCTAACTCTCTCTCCTCTGCTCTCATCCTTCTAGACCTATCGGCTGCCTTTGATACTGTGAACCATCAGATCCTCCTCTCCACCCTCTCCGAGTTGGGCATCTCCGGCGCGGCCCACGCTTGGATTGCGTCCTACCTGACAGGTCGCTCCTACCAGGTGGCGTGGCGAGAATCTGTCTCCTCACCACGTGCTCTCACCACTGGTGTCCCCCAGGGCTCTGTTCTAGGCCCTCTCCTATTCTCGCTATACACCAAGTCACTTGGCTCTGTCATAACCTCACATGGTCTCTCCTATCATTGCTATGCAGACGACACACAATTAATCTTCTCCTTTCCCCCTTCTGATAACCAGGTGGCGAATCGCATCTCTGCATGTCTGGCAGACATATCAGTGTGGATGACGGATCACCACCTCAAGCTGAACCTCGGCAAGACGGAGCTGCTCTTCCTCCCGGGGAAGGACTGCCCGTTCCATGATCTCGCCATCACGGTTGACAACTCCATTGTGTCCTCCTCCCAGAGCGCTAAGAACCTTGGCGTGATCCTGGACAACACCCTGTCGTTCTCAACTAACATCAAGGCGGTGGCCCGTTCCTGTAGGTTCATGCTCTACAACATTCGCAGAGTACGACCCTGCCTCACACAGGAAGCGGCGCAGGTCCTAATCCAGGCACTTGTCATCTCCCGTCTGGATTACTGCAACTCGCTGTTGGCTGGGCTCCCTGCCTGTGCCATTAAACCCCTACAACTCATCCAGAACGCCGCAGCCCGTCTGGTGTTCAACCTTCCCAAGTTCTCTCACGTCACCCCGCTCCTCCGCTCTCTCCACTGGCTTCCAGTTGAAGCTCGCATCCGCTACAAGACCATGGTGCTTGCCTACGGAGCTGTGAGGGGAACGGCACCTCCGTACCTTCGGGCTCTGATCAGGCCCTACACCCAAACAAGGGCACTGCGTTCATCCACCTCTGGCCTGCTCGCCTCCCTACCTCTGAAGAAGTACAGTTCCCGCTCAGCCCAGTCAAAACTGTTCGCTGCTCTGGCACCCCAATGGTGGAACAAACTCCCTCACGACGCCAGGTCAGCGGAGTCAATCACCACCTTCCGGAGACACCTGAAACCCCACCTCTTTAAGGAATACCTAGGATAGGATAAAGTAATCCTTCTAACCCCCCCCCCCCTTAAAAGATTTAGATGCACTATTGTAAAGTGGCTGTTCCACTGGATATCATAAGGTGAATGCACCAATTTGTAAGTCGCTCTGGATAAGAGCGTCTGCTAAATGACTTAAATGTAATGTAAATGTAAATGAAGCGTCAGATATCAGGAAGATTAACAAGGATTAAATACAAATATATCAAATAAAAATAATTCTGTTTCGTATTTTGAAAATGTACTGACCCAAGCAGGCCATATGAAGGCTTGATTTAACTGACCGGTGAGCTCGGTAGATGTTGCCGGGCAAGCGGACAGCCCTGAATGTCGAGACCTTCAGTCTCTTTAGCTAATTCACCTGTACTTCATGTCATGTGCCAAAGAAAAAACGCCACCTGCTAGATCTCTATGGCAAGACGCATTATTCCCCCAAGTTTCGTCCAAATCGGGCCTGTGTTGTCTGAGATATTGCGTCTGACTAACGGATTGACGGACATCGATTGACAGTCCCCTCCCAGATTTCATCGTTTAAATTTCTTTTGATTTCACCTTTATTTAACCAGGTAGGCTAGTTGAGAACAAGTTCTCATTTACAACTGCGACCTGGCCAAGATAAAGCAAAGCAGGTCGACACATACAAGAACACAGAGTTACACATGGAATAAACAAACATACAATCAATAACACAGTAGAAAAATCTATATACAGCATGTGCAAATGAGGTAGGATAAGAGTGGTAAGGCAATAAATAAATCGTGGGGGACAATTAAGAAAATGAGACAGGAGAATGAGAGACATCGGGTGTTGATCTAGTTCTCTTTGTCTGTCATTAGAAGCTGTCATAATATACATTTACTTTTGTTTTATTTAGACAACAAATGCATCCAACCTTGGGTCCAGTGGCAGCTTCTATCTTCAATGTATTCTCCGTTTTTCAAAGTGAGCCTAATGATTCTGAAAGTCAATTTCCTTCCCAACATTCCAGCAGCTTCCCTCAGCCCTTTGAAGAGGAGGGGATCCATACTGAATGGAATCAATTTTCATCCAAATTAGAATGTTTATCTCAGCTTAGTTCACCTACATGTTGCTGCCTTCCTTCTGCTTGCCTCTTGTGTGAGGGAGAAAGAATGGGGCAATGCATTTTCATGGACAAACGAACTTCAGATAAAAATAGCTTATCCAGCTCTGGGATTTGGCTGCTATGCTTTGTAGCAGGAATTACATTTGTTTGTGTTGTTCCAAACAGCGCAAGTACAGCTGGGACACTGTAGAGGGAGAGAGGTGGACTGGTGAGAGGGGAGGAGATAGAGAGAGAAAGAGGTGGGGAGAGAGAGGGTGTGAAGCGAGATAGAGAGAAAGAGAGCGGGGTAGAGAGAGAGAGAGCGAAAGAGAGAGAGAAGAGGGGGGTGGAGTGAGAGAGAGAGAGAGAGAGAGAGAGAGAGAGAGAGAGATAGAGAGAGAGAGAGAGAGAGAGAGAGAGAGAGAAAGAAAGAATGGAGGCAAAGTAGTTCATGTTTACACATACACACACACATACACTGTACATTGTGTCAACAGTTCCCCAGTCCTCAATGGAAGAGAGGAACAGGCAGGAGAGTAGATTAAGATTTAGTGTCTCAGTGTCTCAGTGTTTCAGAGTATAAAGAAATATGATGGATCTACATCCCAAATGGCACCCTATTCCCTTTATAGGGCTCTGGTCAAAAGTAGTGCACTATAAAGGGAATATGGTGCCATTTGGGATGCCGGCTAACTGACTAATGTATGATTATCAAACATGATTAAACCTTCACATAGCCTACCAGTTACTATAACACTCTGTTATACTGTGACGCAATGGAAAATCAGTCATTTGAGGAAGCCTATCAGATTATTAAACACCATACCGTTAGGTATGATTGAGACACTAGATTGTTGGAGATGAAGAAACGACTGCTCAATTGGTTAATGTATGATTATTAACACATTTAGGCCTGCTGAAGTCGACAGTACAGTGGGCCTACATCAACTGTGAAGAGTGAAAGGTCTCTGTCAGGGTTGAGGGGACCTCTTCTCTCTTGAGAAGTGTGTTCTTTGACCCCTTCTCCATTAGTTAGGAAAATCAGTCAGGGTCAGAGAGTTGAGGTAAACACTGCTCTGTTTACATCTTCCTCCTCCTCTTCATCATCTTCTTAGTCTTCTTCAGAGAGTTGAGGTGAACATTGCTCTATTTGAAAGATTGCTCTTTGACAACTTCACTGTTATCAGAAGTCAAAGTTGAAGAGAAAAGCCCCATCTCTGTAATGATGATGTCCTTCAAAGATCACATCGACCACAGTGTTGTACTAAATTTAACCCCTGTCATTTAACACAACTGGACGAAAACTGAAAGAGTGCACCTTGCGCCTCATGACATGTAAAGAAAGACAGAAGTAACAGAGTACTCCACATGCCAGTTCACGTAGTCAGGTGGAACAAGACATGTAGCGCATCTGACCTCTATTTGGTGGAGAACAAAAGCTTTAAAAGTTTAGTTCCAAGAGGTAGACATCTTCTGATGTTTCATTTTCTTTGGGATCCACACAAACAGACAGCATCATTAGCTGAAAATAGTCTTCCCATTACGTGCAAGGTCAATGCTTTAATTAAGCTCTGCAAACACAGATTCAAACATTTCTTCAGTTTTGTCCTGGATGTCTCATATCATAATAAAGAGCTTCATTCAACATGTTCTGTAGATAAACTGAAAGCACGACTTTGTCCCAAATGGCATCCTATTCCCTTTCAAAAGTAGTGCACTATATAAGGAATAGGTGCCATTTGGGACGCATCCGAACAGAGAGCATCATTAAACGGAAAATAGGCCTCCCATTACGTGAGGTAAATGCTTTTAGCTCTGCAAACACAGACTGAAGTTTAGTTTTCATCAGCTGTATCCTGGATGTGTCACATTAAAATAAAAAGCTGTCTTATAATATGGAGCATCCTGCATGGAACATAAGTTGGGGAGAACAAGTATTTGATACACTGACGATCTTGCAGGTTTTCCTACTTACAAAGCATGTAGAGGTCTGTAATTTTTATCATAGGTACACTTCAAATGTGAGAGACGGAATCTAAAAAATCCAGAAAATCACATTTAATTACTTAAAAATCATACATTTGCATTTTATTGCATGACATAAGTATTTGATACATCAGAAAAGCAGAACTTAATATTTGGTACAGAAACCTTTGTTTGCAATTACAGAGATCATACGTTTCCTGTAGTTCTTGACCAGGTTTGCACACACTGCAGCAGGGATTATGGCCCACTCCTCCATACAGACCTTCTCCAGATCCTTCAGGTTTCGGGGCTGTCGCTGGGCAATACGGACTTTCAGCTCCCTCCAAAGATTTTCTATTGGGTTCAGGTCTGGAGACTGGCTAGGCCACTCCAGGACCTTGAGATGCTTCTTACGGAGCCACTCCTTAGTTGCCCTGGCTGTGTGTTTCAGGTCGTTGTCATGCTAGAAGACCCAGCCACGACCCATCTTCAATGCTCTTACTGAGGGAAGGAGGTTGTTGGCCAAGATCTCGCGATACATGGCCCCATCCATCCTCCCCTCAATACGGTGCAGTCGTCCTGTCCCCTTTGCAGAAAAGCATCCCCAAAGAATGATGTTTCCACCTCCATGCTTCACGGTTGGGATGGTGTTCTTGGGGTTGTACTCATCCTTCTTCTTCCTCCAAACACGGCGAGTGGAGTTTAGACCAAAAAGCTCTATTTTTGTCTCATCAGACCACATGACCTTCTCCCATTCCTCCTCTGGATCATCCAGATGGTCATTGGCAAACTTCAGACGGGCCTGGACATGCGCTGGCTTGAGCAGGGGGACCTTGCGTCCGCTGCAGGATTTTAATCCATGACGGCGTAATGTGTTACTAATGGTTTTCTTTGAGACTGTGGTCCCAGCTCTCTTCAGGTCATTGACCAGGTCCTGCCGTGTAGTTCTGGGCTGATCCCTCACCTTCCTCATGATCATTGATGCCCCACGAGGTGAGATCTTGCATGGAGCCCCAGACCGAGGGTGATTGACCGTCATCTTGAACTTCTTCCATTTTCTAATAATTGCGCCAACAGTTGTTGCCTTCTCACCAAGCTGCTTGCCTATTGTCCTGTAGCCCATCCCAGCCTTGTGCAGGTCTACAATTTTATCCCTGATGCCCTTACACTGCTCTCTGGTCTTGGCCATTGTGGAGAGGTTGGAGTCTGTTTGATTGAGTGTGTGGACAGGTGTCTTTTATACAGGTAACGAGTTCAAACAGGTGCAGTTAATACAGGTAATGAGTGGAGAACAGGGGGGCTTTTTAAAGAAGAACTAACAGGTCTGTGAGAGCCGGAATTCTTACTGGTTGGTAGGTGATCAAGTACTTATGTCTTGCAATAAAATGCAAATTAATTACTTAAAAATCATACAATGTGATTTTCTGGATTTTTGTTTTAGATTCCGTCTCTCACAGTTGAAGTGTACCTATGATAAAAAATTACAGACCTCTACATGCTTTGTAAGTAGGAAAACCTGCAAAATCGGCAGTGTATCCAAATACTTGTTCTCCCCACTGTAGTTGCAGTATTCATTTACCTTTTTAATGAGATTCTTCATTCAACATGTTCTGCAGATAAACTGAAGGCATGGTTGCATGCCAAATTGCACTATATTCCCTTTAAAGTGCACTACTTTGACCAGGGATCATAGGGACTATATATAGGGAATATGGTGACATTTGGGGGACACACAAACTGAGAGCATCATTGAAAGAAAATAGTCTTCCCACGTTATAGATCAAAGCTTTTAGCTCCGGCAAACACAAACTTCCGTTTAAATTATCTCTAGTAGTTCAATAACAAGGTTGTTCTTATCATCGTCACCCGATTTCCTGAGAAAAAGCACAATAAGACACATAGACACACGCACAAACGCACGCACGCACGCACGCATGCACACACACACACACACAGCTTCACAAGTCGTTAAGGTTTCCTTGTGTTGATTTTCCAACAGCCAGTTAAGAACCTAGTGCACTAATGAAAGAAAATGAAAAGCAACAGCTCTGAAAAGCGTTCGGCGATTCAATTGGACATTAATAAATGCATTAGCCTTACTTGTATTAAAGCATTATTATCGTGTTAACTTGGTGGAACAGAACTATGAAGAATATGCTAATGAATTCTGGCTTCCTGTTTAAAATAAATAAATAAAAGCTTTGCCTTTCTTGCACTAACATACGCAATTGTACTTTCTTAGTAGCACTGACTTTGCTAATAGCTGCTTTGTGGAAAGTGTTACTTCCTGTGATATGTATTTACCTTTATTTAATCAGGGAGTCACCATTGAGACCAGTGTTTCTTTTATGAGGGAACAACGCAGCCCTAGTTATTTCAACTGGAAACAACCCAACCCTAGATATTTCAACGGGAAACAACCCAGCCCTAGTTATTTCAACTGGAAACAACACAGCCCTAGTTATTTCAACTGGAAACAACCCAGCCCTAGTTATTTCAACTGGAAACAACCCAGCCCTAGTTATTTCAACTGGAAACAACCCAACCCTAGTTATTTCAACTGGATACAACACAACCGTAGTTATTTCAACTGGAAACAACCCAGCCCTAGTTATTTCAAATGGAAACAACGCAACCCTAGTTATTTCAACTGGAAACAACCCAGTCCTAGTTACTTCAACTGGAAACAACCCAGTCCTAGTTATTTCAACTGGAAACAACCCAGTCCTAGTTATTTCAACTGGTACCAACCCAGCCCTAGTTATTTCAACTGGAAACAACACAGCCCTAGTTATTTCAACTGGAAACAACCCAGCCCTAGTTATTTCAACTGGAAACAACCCAGCCCTAGTTATTTCAACTGGAAACAACCCAGCTCTAGTTATTTCAACTGGAAACAACCCAACCCTAGTTATTTCAACTGGAAACAACACAACCGTAGTTATTTCAACTGGAAACAACCCAGCCCTAGTTATTTCAACTGGAAACAACCCAGCCCTAGTTATTTCAACTGGAAACAACCCAGCCCTAGTTATTTCAACTGGAAACAACCCAGCCCTAGTTATTTCAACTGGAAACAACCCAACCCTAGTTATTTCAACTGGAAACAACACAGCCCTAGTTATTTCAACTGGAAACAACCCAGCCCTAGTTATTTCAACTGGAAACAACCCAGCCCTAGTTATTTCAACTGGAAACAACCCAACCCTAGTTATTTCAACTGGAAACAACCCAGCCCTAGTTATTTCAACTGGAAACAACCCAGCCCTAGTTATTTCAACTGGAAACAACACAGCCCTAGTTATTTCAACTGGAAACAACCCAACCCTAGTTATTTCAACTGGAAACAACCCAGCCCTAGTTATTTCAACTGGAAACAACCCAGCCCTAGTTATTTCAACTGGTACCAACCCAGCCCTAGTTATTTCAACTGGAAACAACACAGCCCTAGTTATTTCAACTGGAAACAACCCAGCCCTAGTTATTTCAACTGGAAACAACCCAGCCCTAGTTATTTCAACTGGAAACAACCCAACCCTAGTTATTTCAACTGGAAACAACACAACCGTAGTTATTTCAACTGGAAACAACCCAGCCCTAGTTATTTCAACTGGAAACAACCCAGCCCTAGTTATTTCAACTGGAAACAACCCAGCCCTAGTTATTTCAACTGGAAACAAACCAGCCCTAGTTATTTCAACTGGAAACAACCCAACGCTAGTTATTTCAACTGGAAACAACACAGCCCTAGTTATTTCAACTGGAAACAACCCAGCCTTAGTTATTTCAACTGGAAACAACCCAGCCCTAGTTATTTCAACTGGAAACAACCCAACCCTAGTTATTTCAACTGGAAACAACCCAGCCCTAGTTATTTCAACTGGAAACAACCCAGCCCTAGTTATTTCAACTGGAAACAACACAGCCCTAGTTATTTCAACTGGAAACAACCCAACCCTAGTTATTTCAACTGGAAACAACCCAACCCTAGTTATTTCAACTGGAAACAACCCAGCCCTAGTTATTTCAACTGGAAACAACCCAGCCCTAGTTATTTCAACTGGAAACAACACAGCCCTAGTTATTTCAACTGGAAACAACACAGCCCTAGTTATTTCAACTGGAAACAACCCAGCCCTAGTTATTTCAACTGGAAACAACCCAACCCTAGTTATTTCAACTGGAAACAACACAACCGTAGTTATTTCAACTGGAAACAACCCAGCCCTAGTTATTTCAACTGGAAACAACCCAACCCTAGTTATTTCAACTGGAAACAACCCAGCCCTAGTTATTTCAACTGGTACCAACCCAGCCCTAGTTATTTCAACTGGAAACAACACAGCCCTAGTTATTTCAACTGGAAACAACCCAGCCCTAGTTATTTCAACTGGAAACAACCCAGCCCTAGTTATTTCAACTGGAAACAACCCAACCCTAGTTATTTCAACTGGAAACAACACAACCGTAGTTATTTCAACTGGAAACAACCCAACCCTAGTTATTTCAACTGGAAACAACACAACCGTAGTTATTTCAACTGGAAACAACCCAGCCCTAGTTATTTCAACTGGAAACAACCCAGCCCTAGTTATTTCAACTGGAAACAACCCAGCCCTAGTTATTTCAACTGGAAACAACCCAGCCCTAGTTATTTCAACTGGAAACAACCCAACGCTAGTTATTTCAACTGGAAACAACACAGCCCTAGTTATTTCAACTGGAAACAACCCAGCCTTAGTTATTTCAACTGGAAACAACCCAGCCCTAGTTATTTCAACTGGAAACAACCCAACCCTAGTTATTTCAACTGGAAACAACCCAGCCCTAGTTATTTCAACTGGAAACAACCCAGCCCTAGTTATTTCAACTGGAAACAACACAGCCCTAGTTATTTCAACTGGAAACAACCCAACCCTAGTTATTTCAACTGGAAACAACCCAACCCTAGTTATTTCAACTGGAAACAACCCAGCCCTAGTTATTTCAACTGGAAACAACCCAGCCCTAGTTATTTCAACTGGAAACAACACAGCCCTAGTTATTTCAACTGGAAACAACACAGCCCTAGTTATTTCAACTGGAAACAACCCAGCCCTAGTTATTTCAACTGGAAACAACCCAACCCTAGTTATTTCAACTGGAAACAACACAACCGTAGTTATTTCAACTGGAACCAACCCAGCCCTAGTTATTTCAACTGGAAACAACCCAACCCTAGTTATTTCAACTGGAAACAACCCAGCCCTAGTTATTTCAACTGGTACCAACCCAGCCCTAGTTATTTCAACTGGAAACAACACAGCCCTAGTTATTTCAACTGGAAACAACCCAGCCCTAGTTATTTCAACTGGAAACAACCCAGCCCTAGTTATTTCAACTGGAAACAACCCAACCCTAGTTATTTCAACTGGAAACAACACAACCGTAGTTATTTCAACTGGAAACAACCCAGCCCTAGTTATTTCAACTGGAAACAACCCAGCCCTAGTTATTTCAACTGGAAACAACCCAGCCCTAGTTATTTCAACTGGAAACAACCCAGCCCTAGTTATTTCAACTGGAAACAACCCAACCCTAGTTATTTCAACTGGAAACAACACAGCCCTAGTTATTTCAACTGGAAACAACCCAGCCCTAGTTATTTCAACTGGAAACAACCCAGCCCTAGTTATTTCAACTGGAAACAACCCAACCCTAGTTATTTCAACTGGAAACAACCCAGCCCTAGTTATTTCAACTGGAAACAACCCAGCCCTAGTTATTTCAACTGGAAACAACACAGCCCTAGTTATTTCAACTGGAAACAACCCAACCCTAGTTATTTCAACTGGAAACAACCCAACCCTAGTTATTTCAACTGGAAACAACCCAGCCCTAGTTATTTCAACTGGAAACAACCCAGCCCTAGTTATTTCAACTGGAAACAACACAGCCCTAGTTATTTCAACTGGAAACAACCCAGCCCTAGTTATTTCAACTGGACACAACCCAACCCTAGTTATTTCAACTGGAAACAACACAACCGTAGTTATTTCAACTGGAAACAACCCAGCCCTAGTTATTTCAACTGGAAACAACCCAACCCTAGTTATTTCAACTGGAAACAAGCCTACTGTAGTTATTTCAACTGGAAACAACCCAGTCCTAGTTATTTCAACTGGAAACAACCCAGCCCTAGTTATTTCAACTGGAAACAACCCAGCCCTAGTTATTTCAACTGGAAACAACCCAGCCCTAGTTATTTCAACTGGAAACAACCCAGACCTAGTTATTTCAACTGGAAACAACCCAACCCTAGTTATTTCAACTGGAAACAACACAGCCCTAGTTATTTCAACTGGAAACAACCCAGCCCTAGTTATTTCAACTGGAAACAACCCAGCTCTAGTTATTTCAACTGGAAACAACCCAACCCTAGTTATTTCAACTGGAAACAACCCAGCCCTAGTTATTTCAACTGGAAACAACCCAGCCCTAGTTATTTCAACTGGAAACAACCCAGCCCTAGTTATTTCAACTGGAAACAACCCAACCCTAGTTATTTCAACTGTAAACAAGCCTACTGTAGTTATTTCAACTGTAAACAACACAACCGTAGTTATTTCAACTGGAAACAACCCAGCCCTAGTTATTTCAACTGGAAACAACACAACCCTAGTTATTTCAACTGGAAACAACCCAGCCCTAGTTATTTCAACTGGAAACAACCCAGCCCTAGTTATTTCAACTGGAAACAACACAGCCCTAGTTATTTCAACTGGAAACAACCCAGCCCTAGTTATTTCAACTGGAAACAACCCAGCCCTAGTTATTTCAACTGGAAACAACCCAGCCCTAGTTATTTCAACTGGAAACAACCCAACCCTAGTTATTTCAACTGGAAACAACACAGCCCTAGTTATTTCAACTGGAAACAACTCAGCCCTAGTTATTTCAACTGGAAACAACCCAGCCCTAGTTATTTCAACTGGAAACAACCCAACCCTAGTTATTTCAACTGGAAACAACCCAGCCCTAGTTATTTTAACTGGAAACAACCCAGCCCTAGTTATTTCAACTGGAAACAACACAGCCCTAGTTATTTCAACTGGAAACAACCCAACCCTAGTTATTTCAACTGGAAACAACCCAACCCTAGTTATTTCAACTGGAAACAACCCAGCCCTAGTTATTTCAACTGGAAACAACCCAGCCCTAGTTATTTCAACTGGAAACAACACAGCCCTAGTTATTTCAACTGGAAACAACACAGCCCTAGTTATTTCAACTGGAAACAACCCAGCCCTAGTTATTTCAACTGGACACAACCCAACCCTAGTTATTTCAACTGGAAACAACACAACCGTAGTTATTTCAACTGGAAACAACCCAGCCCTAGTTATTTCAACTGGAAACAACCCAACCCTAGTTATTTCAACTGGAAACAAGCCTACTGTAGTTATTTCAACTGGAAACAACCCAGTCCTAGTTATTTCAACTGGAAACAACCCAGCCCTAGTTATTTCAACTGGAAACAACCCAGCCCTAGTTATTTCAACTGGAAACAACCCAGCCCTAGTTATTTCAACTGGAAACAACCCAGCCCTAGTTATTTCAACTGGAAACAACCCAGCCCTAGTTATTTCAACTGGAAACAACCCAACCCTAGTTATTTCAACTGGAAACAACACAGCCCTAGTTATTTCAACTGGAAACAACCCAGCCCTAGTTATTTCAACTGGAAACAACCCAGCTCTAGTTATTTCAACTGGAAACAACCCAACCCTAGTTATTTCAACTGGAAACAACCCAGACCTAGTTATTTCAACTGGAAACAACCCAGCCCTAGTTATTTCAACTGGAAACAACCCAGCCCTAGTTATTTCAACTGGAAACAACCCAACCCTAGTTATTTCAACTGTAAACAAGCCTACTGTAGTTATTTCAACTGTAAACAACACAACCGTAGTTATTTCAACTGGAAACAACCCAGCCCTAGTTATTTCAACTGGAAACAACCCAGTCCTAGTTATTTCAACTGGAAACAACCCAACCCTAGTTATTTCAACTGGAAACAACCAAACCCTAGTTATTTCAACTGGAAACAACCCAGCCCTAGTTATTTCAATTGGAAACAACCCAGTCCTAGTTATTTCAACTGGAAACAACCCAACCCTAGTTATTTCAACTGGAAACAACACAACCCTAGTTATTTCAACTGGAAACAACCCAGCCCTAGTTATTTCAACTGGAAACAACCCAACCCTAGTTATTTCAACTGGAAACAACACAACCGTAGTTATTTTAACTGTAAACAACACCACCCTAGTTATTTCAACTGGAAACAAGCCTACTGTAGTTATTTCAACTGTAAACAACACAACCGTAGTTATTTCAACTGGAAACAACCCAGCCCTAGTTATTTCAACTTGAAACAACCCAACCCTAGTTATTTCAACTGGAAACAACCCAACCCTAGTTATTCCAACTGGAAACAACCCAGCCCTAGTTATTTCAACTGGAAACAACCCAACCCTAGTTATTTCAACTGGAAACAACACAACCGTAGTTATTTTAACTGTAAACAACCCAACCCTAGTTATTTCAACTGGAAACAACCAAACCCTAGTTATTTCAACTGGAAACAACCCAGCCCTAGTTATTTCAATTGGAAACAACCCAGTCCTAGTTATTTCAACTGGAAACAACCCAACCCTAGTTATTTCAACTGGGAAAAACCCAGCCCTAGTTATTTCAACTGGAAACAACCCAACCCTAGTTATTTCAACTGGAAACAACCCAGCCCTAGTTATTTCAACTGGAAACAACCCAACCCTAGTTATTTCAACTGGAAACAACACAACCGTAGTTATTTTAACTGTAAACAACACCACCCTAGTTATTTCAACTGGAAACAAGCCTACTGTAGTTATTTCAACTGTAAACAACACAACCGTAGTTATTTCAACTGGAAACAACCCAGCCCTAGTTATTTCAACTTGAAACAACCCAACCCTAGTTATTTCAACTGGAAACAACCCAACCCTAGTTATTCCAACTGGAAACAACCCAGCCCTAGTTATTTCAACTGGAAACAACCCAACCCTAGTTATTTCAACTGGAAACAACACAACCGTAGTTATTTTAACTGTAAACAACACCACCCTAGTTATTTCAACTGGAAACAAGCCTACTGTAGTTATTTCAACTGTAAACAACACAACCGTAGTTATTTCAACTGGAAACAACCCAGTCCTAGTTATTTCAACTGGAAACAACCCAGCCCTAGTTATTTCAACTGGAAACAACACAGCCCTAGTTATTTCAACTGGAAACAACCCAGCCCTAGTTATTTCAACTGGAAACAACCCAACCCTAGTTATTTCAACTGGAAACAACACAACCGTAGTTATTTCAACTGGAAACAACCCAGCCCTAGTTATTTCAACTGGAAACAACCCAACCCTAGTTATTTCAACTGGAAACAAGCCTACTGTAGTTATTTCAAAGGTAAACAACACAACCGTAGTTATTTCAACTGGAAACAACCCAGCCCTAGTTATTTCAACTGGAAACAACCCAGTCCTAGTTATTTCAACTGGAAACAACCCAACCCTAGTTATTTCAACTGGAAACAAGCCTAATGTAGTTATTTCAACTGGAAACAACCCAGTCCTAGTTATTTCAACTGGAAACAACCCGGTCCTAGTTATTTCAACTGGAAACAACCCAGCCCTAGTTATTTCAACTGGAAACAACCCAGTCCTAGTTATTTCAACTGGAAACAACCCAGCCCTAGTTATTTCAACTGGAAACAACCCAGTCCTAGTTATTTCAACTGGAAACAACCCAACCCTAGTTATTTCAACTGGAAACAACCCAGTCCTAGTTATTTCAACTAGAAACAACACAACCCTAGTTATTTCAACTGGAAACAAGCCTACTGTAGTTATTTCAACTGGAAACACCCCAGTCCTAGTTATTTCAACTGGAAACCACCCAGTCCTAGTTATTTCAACTGGAAACAACCCAGTCCTAGGTATTTCAACTGGAAACAACCCAACCCTAGTTATTTCAACTGGAAACAACCCAGTCCTAGTTATTTCAACTGGAAACAACCCAACCCTAGTTATTTCAACTGGAAACAACACAACCCTAGTTATTTCAACTGGAAACAAGCCTACCGTAGTTATTTTAACTGTCAACAACACCACCCTAGTTATTTCAACTGGAAACAAGCCTACTGTAGTTATTTCAACTGGAAACAACCCAAACCTAGTTATTTCAACTGGAAACAACCCAGCCCTAGTTATTTCAACAGGAAACAACAAAACCCTAGTTATTTCAACTGGAAACAACCCAACCCTAGTTATTTCAACTGGAAACAACCCAGCCCTAGTTATTTCAACTGGAAACAACCCAGTCCTAGTTATTTCAACTGTGCTGTGCTTGGATAGTAAGAGAGTGGGTCTGCTGCTGCGCTTGGATAGTTAAGAGTGGTCTGCTGCTGCTGCTTGGACAGTACAAGAAGAGTTGGTCTGCTGCTGCTGCTGCTGCTGCTTGGACAGTACAGAGAGAGAGGGGTCTGCTGCTGCTGCTTGACGTACAGAGTGTGGGTCTGCTGCTGCTGCTTGGATAGTACAGAGTGTGGGTCTCCTGCTGCTGCTGCTTGGACAGTACAGATAGTGGGTCTGCTGCTGCTGCTTGGATAGTACAGAGTGTGTGGTCTACTGCTGCGTGCTTGGAGATAGTACAGAGAGTGGGTCTGCTGCTGCTGCTTGGATAGTACAAGATAGTGGGTCTGCTGCTGCTGCTTGGACATGTCACGAGTGTGGGTCTGCTGCTGCTGCTTGGAAGTAACAGAGTGTGGGTCTCGGCTGCTGCTTGGATAGTACAGGGAGAGTGGTCTGCTGCTGCTGCTTGGACAGTTCAGGAGAGTGGTCTGCTGCTGCTGCTTGGACATGTACAGTGAGGAGTGGGTCTGCTGCTGCTGATTGGATAGTACAGAGTGTGGTCTACTGCTGCTGCTTGGATAGTACAGAGAGTGGGTCTGCTGCTGCTGCTTGGATAGTACAGAGTGTGGGTCGCTGCTGCTGCTTGTGATAGTAAGGGAGAGGGTCTGCTGTCTGCTGCTTGACAAGTACAGAGAGTGGGTCTGCTGCTGGTGCTTGGGACAGTACGCGAAGTGGTCTGCTGCTGGCTGCTTGGACAGTTCACAGAAGTGTTCTGCTGCTGCTGCTGCTGCTTGGATAGTAAAGAGTGTGGTCTGCTGCTGCTGATTGGACAGTACAGAGAGAGGGTCTGCTGCTGCTTGGACAGTACAGAGAGTGGGTCCTTGCTGCTGCTGCTGCTTGGATAGTACAGAGAGAGGGTCTGCTGCTGCTTGTGACAGTACAGAGAGTGGGTCTGCTTGCTGCTTGGACAGTACAGAGTTGGGTCTGCTGCTGCTGCTTGGATAGTGACATGAGTGTGGGTCTCCTGCTGCTGCTGCTTGGACAGTACAGAGTGTGGGTCTGCTGCTGCTGCTTGGACAGTACAGAGTGTGGGTCTACTGCTGCGGCTTGGATAGTACAGAGAGTGGGTCTGCTGCTGCTGCTTGGATAGTACAGAGAGTGGGTCTGCTGCTGCTGCTTGGACAGTACAGAGTGTGGGTCTGCTGCTGCTGCTGCTTGGATAGTACAGAGTGTGGGTCTACTGCTGCTGCTTGGATAGTTAAGGGAGAGGGTCTGCTGCTGCTGCTTGGACAGTTCAGGGAGAGGGTCTGCTGCTGCTGCTTGGACAGTACAGAGAGTGGGTCTGCTGCTGCTGATTGGACAGTACAGAGTGGGTCTGCTGCTGCTGCTTGGATAGTACAGAGAGGGGTCTGCTGCTGCTGCTTGGATAGTAACAGAGAGTGGGGTCTGCTGCTGCTGATTGGATAGTACAGAGTATGGGTCTACTGCTGCTGCTTGGATAGTCAGAGAGTGGTTCTGCTGCTGCTGCTTGGACGTACAGAGAGTGGGTCTGCTGCTTGGTAAACGGGAAGTGGTCTGCTGCTGCTGCTGCTTGGATAGTAAAGAGTGTGGGTCTGCTGCTGCTGATTGGACAGTACAGAGAGAGGGTCTGCTGCTGCTTGGACAGTACAGAGAGTGGGTCTGCTGCTGCTGCTGCTTGGATAGTACAAGATGAGGTCTGCTGCTGCTTGGAAAGTACAGAGAGTGGGTCTGCTGCTGCTGCTTGGATAGTACAGAGAGTGGGTCTGCTGCTGCTGCTTGGACAGTACAGAGAGTGGGTCTGCTTCTGCTTGGACAGTACAGAGTTTGGGTCTGCTGCTGCTGCTTGGATATACAGATGGGGTCTCCTGCTGCTGCTGCTTTACAGTAAGAGTGTGGTCTGCTGCTGCTGCTTGGATAGTACAGAGAGTGGGTCTGCTGCTGCTGCTTGGATAGTACAGAGAGTGGGTCTGCTGCTGCTGCTTGGACAGTACAGAGTGTGGGTCTGCTGCTGCTGCTTGGATAGTACAGAGTGTGGGTCTACTGCTGCTGCTTGGATAGTTAAGGGAGAGGGTCTGCTGCTGCTGCTTGGACAGTTCAGGGAGAGGGTCTGCTGCTGCTGCTTGGACAGTACAGAGAGTGGGTCTGCTGCTGCTGATTGGATAGTACAGAGTGTGGGTCTGCTGCTGCTGCTGCTTGGATAGTTAAGAGAGTGGGTCTGCTGCTGCTGCTGGATATACAGAGAGTGGGTCTGCGTGCTGCTGATTGGATAGTACAGAGTGTGGATCTACTGCTGCTGCTGCTTGGATAGTACAGAGTATGGTCTACTGCTGCTGCTTGGATAGTACAGAGAGTGGTTCTGCTCGCTGCTTGGACAGTACAGAGAGTGGGTCTGCTGCTTGGGTAGAACAGGAAGTGGGTCTGCTGCTGCTGCTGCTTGGATAGTAAAGAGTGTGGGTCTGCTGCTGCTGATTGGACAGTACAGAGAGAGGGTCTGCTGCTGCTTGGACAGTACAGAGAGTGGGTCTGCTGCTGCTGCTGCTTGGATAGTACAGAGAGAGGGTCTGCTGCTGCTTGTAAAGTACAGAGAGTGGGTCTGCTGCTGCTGCTTGGATAGTACAGAGAGTGGGTCTGCTGCTGCTGCTTGGACAGTACAGAGTGTGGGTCTGCTGCTGCTGCTTGGATAGTACAGAGTGTGGGTCTACTGCTGGCTGCTTGATAGTTAAGGGAGAGGGTCTGCTGCTGCTGCTTGACAGTTCAGGGAGAGGGTTCTGCTGCTGCTGACAGTACAAGAGAGTGGGTCTGCTGCTGCTGATTGGATAGTACAGAGTGTGGGTCTCTGCTGCTGGCTTGGATAGTACAGAGAGTGGGTCTGCTGCTGCTGCTTGATAGTACAGAGAGTGGGTCTGCTGCTGCTGATTGGATAGTACAGAGTGTGGGTCTACTGCTGCTGCTTGGATAGTACAGAGTGTGGGTCTACTGCTGCTGCTGTTGGATAGTACAGAGAGTGTTCTGCTGCTGGGTAGAACAAGTGTCTCTGCTGCTGCTGCTGCGTTGGATAGTAAAGAGTGTGGGTCTGCTGCTGCGATTGGACAGTACAGAAGAGGTCTGCTGCTGCTTGGACAGTACAGAGAGTGGGTCTGCTGCTGCTGCTCTTGGATAGTACAGAGAGGGTCTGCTGCTGCTTGGACAGTACAGAGGTGGTCTGCTGCTGCTGCTGCTTGGACAGTACAGAGAGTGGGTCTGCTGCTGCTGCTTGGATAGTAGAGAGTGGGTCTGCTGCTGGCTGATTGGATAAGTACAGAGTGTGGGTCTACTGCTGCTGCTTGTATGTACAGAGTGTGGTCTACTGCGTTCTGCTTGGATAGTACAGAGAGTGGTTCGCTGCTGCTGCTTGGACAGTACAGAGAGTGGGTCTGCTGCTTGGGTAGACAGGATGTGGGTCTGCTGCTGCTGCTGCTGCTTGGATAGTAAAGAGTGTGGTCTGCTGCTGTTGAGTTGACAGTACAGAGAGAGGGGTCTGTGCTGCTGCTTGACAGTACAGAGAGTGGGTCTGCTGCTGCTGCTGCTGGATAGTTAAGGGAGAGGGTCTGCTGCTGCTGCTTGGACATGTCAGGGAGAGGGTCTGCTGCTGCTGCTTGCAGTTCAGGAGAGTGTCTGCTGCTGCTGCTGCTTGGACAGTACAGAGAGTGGGTCTGCTGCTGCTGATTGGATGTACAGAGTGTGGGTCTACTGCTGCTGCTTGGATAGTACAGAGTGTGGGTCTGCTGCTGCTGCTTGGATGTACAGAGAGTGGGTCTGCTGCTGCTGTTGGATAGTACAGAGAGTGGGTCTGCTGCTTGGTAGAACAGGATGGGTCTGCTGCTGCTGCTTGGATAGTACAGAGAGTGGGTTCTGCTGCTGCTGATTGGATAGTACGAGTGTGGTCTACTGCTGCTGCTTGGATAGTACAGAGTGTGGGTCTACTGCTGCTGCTTGGATAGTACAGAGAGTGGTTCTGCTGCTGCTGCTTGGACAGTACAGAGAGTGGGTCTGCTGCTTGGGTGAACAGGATGTGGGTCTGCTGCTGCTGCTGCTGTGATATAGTAAAGAGTGTGGGTCTGCTGCTGCTGATTGGACAGTACAGAGAGGGGTCTGCTGCTGCTTGGACAGTACAGAGAGTGGGTCTGCTGCTGCTGCTGCTTGGATAGTACAGAGAGAGGGTCTGCTGCTGCTTGGACAGTACAGAGAGTGGGTCTGCTGCTGCTGCTGCTTGGATAGTACAGAGAGTGGGTCTGCTGCTGCTGCTTGACTAGTACGAGAGTGGGTCTGCTGCTGCTGATTGGATAGTACAGAGTGTGGTCTACTGCTGCTGCTTGGATAGTACAGAGAGTGGTTCTGCTGCGTTTGCTTGGCAGTACTAGAGTGGGTCTGCTGCTGTGGGTAGAACAGAGAAGTGGTCTGCTGCTGCTGCTGCTGCTTGGATAGTAAAGAGTGTGGGTCTGCTGCTGCTGATTGGACAGTACAGAGAGAGGTCTGCTGCTGCTTGGACAGTACAGGAGTGGGTCTGCTGCTGCTGCTGCTTGGATAGTACAGAGATAGGGTCTGCTGCTGCTTGGACAGTACAGATGAGTGGGTCTGCTGCTGCTTGGACAGTACAGAGAGTGGGTCTGCTGCTGCTGCTTGGACAGTACAGAGTGTGGGTCTGCTGCTGCTGCTTGATAGTACAGAGTTGGGTCTCCTGCTGCTGCTGCTTGGACAGTACGGAATGTGTCTGCTGCTGCTGCTTGGATAGTACAGAGTGTGGGTCTACTGCTGCGGCTTGGATAGTACAGAGAGTGGGTCTGCTGCTGCTGCTTGGATAGTACGAGATTGGGTCTGCTGCTGCTGCTTGGACAGTACAGAGTGTGGGTCTGCTGCTGGCTGCTTGGATAGTACAGAGTGTGGGTCTACTGCTGCTGCTTGGATAGTTAGGGAGAGGGGCTGCTGCTGCTGCTTGGACAGTTCAGGGAGAGGGTCTGCTGCTGCTGCTTGGACAGTACAGAGAGTGGGTCTGCTGCTGCTGATTGGATAGTACAGAGTGTTTGTCTAATGCTGCTGCTTGTATAGTACAGAGAGTGGGTCTGCTGCTGCTGCTTGGATAGTACAGAGAGTGGGTCTGCTGCTGCTGATTGGATAGTACAGAGTGTGGGTCTACTGCTGCTGCATGGATAGTACAGAGTGTGGGTCTGCTGCTGCTGCTTGGATAGTTAGGAGAGGGTCTGCTCTGCTGCTTGGACAGTCAGAGAGAGGGTCTGTTGCTGCTGCTTGGACAGTACGAGAGAGGGTCTCTGGCTGCTGCTTGGACAGTCAGAGAGAGGGTGCTGCTGCTGCTGCTGCTGCTGCTTGATAGTAAAGAGTGTGGGTCTGCTGTAGCTGATTGGACAGTACAGAGAGAGGGTCTGCTGCTGCTTGGACAGTACAGAGAGTGGGTCTGCAGCTGCTGCTGCTTGGATAGTACAGAGAGAGGGTCTGCTGCTGCTTGGATAGTACAGAGTGTGGGTCTACTGCTGCGGCTTGGATAGTACAGAGAGTGGGTCTGCTGCTGCTGCTTGGATAGTACAGAGAGTGGGTCTGCTGCTGCTGCTTGGACAGTACAGAGTGTGGGTCTGCTGCTGCTGCTTGGACAGTACAGAGAGTGGGTCTGCTGCTGCTGCTGCTTGGACAGTACAGAGGGGGGTCTGCTGCTGCTGCTTTGGACATTACAGAGAGTGGGTCTGCTGCCTGCTGCTTGGACAGTACAGAGAGTGGGTCTGCTGCTGCTGGCTTGGACAGTACAGAGAGTGGGTCTGCTGCTGTGCCTTGGACAGTACAGAGTGTGGGTCTGCTGCTGCTGCTTGGATAGTACAGAGTGTGGGTCTACTGCTGCTGCTTGGATAGTACAGAGAGTGGGTCTGCTGCTGCTGCTTGGATAGTACAGAGAGTGGTTCTGCTGCTCTGCTTGGATAGTAGGGAGAGGTCTGCTGCTGCTGCTTGACAGTACAGAGATGGGTCTGCTGCTGCTGCTGCTGCTGCTGCTGCTGCTTGGATAGTACATAGTTGGTTCTGCTGCTGCTACTTGGACAGTAAAGAGTGTGGCTCGCTGCTGCTTGGACAGTACAGAAGTGGGTCTCCTGCTGCTTGGATAGTGCCGAGAAGTGTGTCTGCTGCTGCTGCTTGACAGTACAAGAGTGGGTCTCTGCTGCTTGGATAGTAAGAGAGTGGTTCTGCTGCTGCTGCTGCTTGGATAGTACAGAGAGGTGGGTCTACTGCTGCTGCTTGGACAGAAAAGAGTGGTCTGCTGCTGCTGCTCTTGGAAGTACAGAGAGTTTGGGTCTGTTGCTGCTGCTGCTGGAAGTACAGAGTGTGGGTATGCTGCTGCTGCTTGGACAGTACAGAGAGTGGGTCCTGCTGCTGCTTGGATAGTACGAGAGTGGGGTCTCTGCTGCTGCTTGATAGTACAGAGAGAGAGTCGCTGCTGCTGCTTGGATAGTAAAGAGTGGGGTTCTGCTGCTGCTGATTTGGACAGTACAGAGAGAGGGTCTGCTGCTGCTTGGACAGTACAGAGAGTGGTTCTTGCTGCTGCTGCTCATTGGATAGTACAGAGTTGGTCGTTGCTGCTGCTTGCTGGACAGTACAGAGTGTGGGTTGCTGCTGCTGCTGCTTGGCAGTACAAGAGAGTGGGTCTGCTGCTGCTTGGACAGTACAGAGAGTGGGTCTGCTGCTGCTGCTTGGACAGTACAGAGTGTGGGTCTGCTGCTGCTGCTTGGATAGTACAGAGGGGGGTCTGCTGCTGCTTGGAAGTACAGAGTGTGGTCTGCTGCTGCTGCTTGGATAGTTAAGAGAGTGGGTCTGCTGCTGCTGCTTGGACAGTACAGAGAGTGGGTCTGCTGCTGCTGCTGCTGCTTGGACAGTACAGAGAGAGGGTCTGCTGCTGCTGCTGCTGCTGCTTGGATAGTACAGAGGAGAGTCGGGTGCTGCTGCTGATTGGATAGTACAGAGAGTGGTCTGCTGCTGCTGCTTGGACAGTACAGAGTGTGGGTCGGCTGCTTGGGTAGAACAGGAGTAGGGGTCTGCTGCTGCTGCTGCTGCTGCTTGGATAGTAAAGAGTGTGGGTCTGCTGCTGCTGATTGGACAGTACAGAAGGGTTCTGCTGCTGCTTGGACAGTACAAGAGTGGGTCTGCTGCTGCTGCTGCTTGGATAGTACAGAGAGAGGGTCTGCTGCTGCTTGGACAGTACAGAGAGTGGTCTGCTGCTGCTTGGACAGTACAGAGAGTGGGGTCTGCTGCTGCTGCTTGACAGTACAGAGTGTGGGTCTGCTGCTGCTGCTTGGATAGTACAGAGTGTGGGTCTCCTGCTGCTGCTGCTTGGACAGTACAGAGTGTGGTCTGCTGCTGCTGCTTGGATAGTACAGAGTGTGGGTCTACTGCTGTGCTTGGATAGTACAGAGAGTGGGTCTGCTGCTGCTGCTTGGATAGTACAGAGAGTGGGTCTGCTGCTGCTGCTTGGATCAGTACAGAGTGTGGTCTGCTGCTGCTGCTTGGATAGTACAGAGTGTGGGTCTACTGCTGCTGCTTGGATAGTTAAGGGAGAGGTCGCTGCTGCTGCTTGGACAGTTCAGGGAGAGGGTCTGCTGCTGCTGCTTGGACAGTACGAGAGTGGGTCTGCTGCTCTGATTGGATAGTACAGAGTGTGGGTCTACTGCTGCTGCTTGGAAGTACAGAGAGTGGGTCTGCTTGCTGCTGCTTGGATAGTACAGAGTGTGGGTCTGCTGCTGCTTGCTGGATAGAAGGGAGAGGGTCTGCTGCTGCTGCTTGGACAGTTCAGAGAGAGGGTCTGCTGCTGCTGCTTGGACAGTACCGAGAGAGGGTCTGCTGCTGCTGCTTGGACAGTTCAGAGAGAGGGTCTGCTGCTGCTGCTTGGACAGTACCGAGAGTGGGTCTGCTGCTGCTGCTGCTGCTTGGACAGTACAGAAGGAGGGTCTGCTGCTGCTGCTTGGACAGTACTGAGAGTGGGTCTGCTGCTGCTGCTGCTGCTGCTTGGACAGTACAGAGAGAGGGTCTGCTGCTGCTGCTGCTGCTGCTTGGATAGTACAGAGAGAGAGTCTGCTGCTGCTGCTGCTTGGATAGTACAGAGAGTGGTTCTGCTGCTGCTGCTTGGACAGTACAGAGAGTGGGTCTGCTGCTTGGGTAGAACAGGAAGTGGGTCTGCTGCTGCTGCTGCTGCTGCTTGGATAGTAAAGAGTGTGGGTCTGCTGCTGCTGATTGGACAGTACAGAGAGAGGGTCTGCTGCTGCTTGGACAGTACAGAGAGGGTCTGCTGCGCTGCTGTGGATAGTACAGAGGGCTGCTGCTGCTTGGACAGTACAGAGTGGGTCTGCTGCTGCTGCTTGGACAGTACAGAGAGTGGGTCTGCTGCTGCTTGGACAGTACAGAGTGTGGGTCTGCTGCTGCTGCTGCTTGGATAGTACAGAGTGTGTCTCTACTGCTGCTGCTTGGACATTACAGAGTGTGTGTCTGCTGCTGCTGCTTGGACAGTTCAGAGTGTGGGTCTACTGCTGCTGCTTGGACAGTACAGAGAGTGGGTCTGCTGCTGCTGCTGGATAGTACAGAGAGTGGGTCTGCTGCTGCTGCTTGGACAGTCAGAGTGTGGGTCTGCTGCTGCTGCTGGATATTACAGAGTGTGGGTCTGCTGCTGCTGCTTGGACAGTTCAGAGTGTGGGTCTACTGCTGCTGCTTGGACAGTTCAGGGAGAGGGTCTGCTGCTGCTGCTTGGACAGTACAGAGAGTGGGTCTGCTGCTGCTGCTGATTGGATAGTATAGAGTGTGGGTCTACTGCTGCTGCTTGGATAGTACAGAGAGTGGGTCTGCTGCTGCTGCTTGGATAGTACAGAGTGTGGGTCTGCTGCTGCTGCTTGGATAGTTAAGGGAGAGGGTCTGCTGCTGCTGCTTGGACAGTCAGAGAGGGTCTGGCTGCGCTGCTGGACGTACGAGAGGTGTCTGCTGCTGCTGCTTGAAGTTCAGAGAGAGGGTCTGCTGCTGCTGCTGCTGCTTGGATGTAAAGAGTGTGGGTCTGCTGCGACTGATTGGACAGTTACAGAGAGAGGTCTGCTGCTGCTTGGACAGTACAGAGAGTGGGTCTGCTGCTGCTGCTGCTTGGATAGTACAGAGAGAGGGTCTGCTGCTGCTTGGACAGTACAGAGAGTGGGTCTTGCTGTCTGCTTGGACAGTACAGAGTTGGGTCTGCTGCTGTCTGCTGGATAGACAGAGTGTGGGTCTCTGCTGCTGCTGCTTGGACAGTACAGAGTGTGGGTCTGCTGCTGCTGCTTGGATAGTACAGAGTGTGGGTCTACTGTGCGGCTTGGATAGTACAGAGAGTGGGTCTGCTGCTGCTGCTTGGATAGTACAGAGAGTGGGTCTGCTGCTGCTGCTTGGACAGTACAGAGTGTGGGTCTGCTGCTGCTGCTTGGATAGTACAGAGTGTGGGTCTACTGCTGCTGCTTGGATAAGAGGGAGAGGTCTGCTGCTGCTGCTGGACAGTCAGGAGAGGGTCTGCTGCGCTGCTTGGACAGTACAGAGAGTGGGTCTGCTGCTGCTGATTGGATAGTACAGAGTGTGGGTCTTGCTGCTGCTTGGATAGTACAGAGAGTGGGTCTGCTGCTGCTGCTTGGAAGTACAGAGAGTGGGTCTGCTGCTGCTGATTGGATAGTACAGAGTGTGGATCTACTGCTGCTGCTTGGATAGTACAGAGTATGGGTCTACTGCTGCTGCTTGGATAGTACAGAGAGTGGTTCTGCTGCTGCTGCTTGGACAGTACAGAGAGTGGGTCTGCTGCTTGGGTAGAACAGGAAGTGGGTCTGCTGCTGCTGCTGCTTGGATAGTAAAGAGGTGGTCTGCTGCGCTGATGACGTACAGAGAGAGGGTCTGCTGCTGCTGCTGGAAGTAAGAGTGTGGGTCTGCTGCTGCTGATGGACAGTACAGAGAGAGGGTCTGCTGCTGCTTGGACAGTACAGAGAGTGGGTCTGCTGCTGCTGCTGCTTGGATAGTACAAGAGAGGGTCTGCTGCTCTGGAAAGTACAGGAGTGGGTCTGCTGCTGCTGCTTGGACAGTACAGAGTGTGTCTCTACTGCTGCTGCTTGGACATTACAGAGTGTGGGTCTGCTGCTGCTGCTTGGACAGTACAGAGTGTGGGTCTACTGCTGCTGCTTGGACAGTTCAGGGAGAGGGTCTGCTGCTGCTGCTTGGACAGTACAGAGAGTGGGTCTGCTGCTTGGACAGTACAGAGAGTGGGTCTGCTGCTGCTGATTGGATAGTACAGAGTGTGGTCTACTGCTGCTGCTTGGATAGTACAGAGAGGTGGGTCTGCTGCTGCTGCTTGGATAGTACAGAGAGTGGGTCTGCTGCTGCTGTGGATAGTACAGAGTGTGGTCTACTGCTGCTGCTTGGATAGTACAGAGTGGGTCTACTGCTGCTCTTGATAGTACAGAGAGTGGTTCTGCTGCTTGGGTAGAACAGGATGGGTCTGCTGCTGCTGCTGCTGCTGCTTGGATAGTAAAGAGTGTGGGTTGCTGCTGCGATTGGACAGTACAGAAGAGGGTCTGCTGCTGCTTGGACAGTACAGAGAGTGGGTCTGCTGCTGCTGCTGCTTGGATAGTACAGAGAGAGGGGTCTGCTGCTGCTTGGACAGTACAGAGTGGGTCTGCTGCTGCTGCTGCTTGGATAGTACAGAGAGTGGGTCTGCTGCTGCTGCTGGATAGTACAGAGAGTGGGTCTGCTGCTGCTGATTGGATAGTACGAGTTGGGTTCTCTGCTGCTTGGATAGTACAGAGTGTGGGTCTACTGCTGCTGCTTGGATAGTACAGAGAGTGGTTCTGCTGCTGCGCTTGGACAGTACAGAGAGTGGTCTGCTGCTTGGTAGAAACAGGAAGTGGTCTGCTGCTGCTGCTGCTGCTTGGATAGTAAAGAGTGTGGTCTGCTGCTGCTGATTGGACGTACAGAGTTTGGCCTGCTGCTGCTTGGACAGTACAGAGTGTGGGTCTGCTGCTGCTGCTGCTTGGACAGTACAGAGTGTGGGTCTGCTACTGCTTGGATAGTACAGAGTGTGTCTCTACTGCTGCTGCTTGGATAGTACAGAGAGTGGGTCTGCTGCTGCTGCTTGGATAGTACAGAGAGTGGGTCTGCTGCTGCTGCTTGGATAGTACAGAGTGTGGGTCTGCTGCTGCTGCTTGGATAGTACAGAGTGTGGGTCTACTGCTGCTGCTTGGATAGTTAAGGGAGAGGGTCTGCTGCGCTGCTGCTTGGCATTCAGGGAGAGGGTCTGCTGCTGCTGCTTGGACAGTACAGAGAGTGGTCTGCTGCTGCTGTGGATAGTACAGAGTGTGGTCTCTGCTGCTGCTTGACATAGTACAGAGAGTGGGTCTGCTGCTGCTGCTTGGATAGTACAGAGTGTGGGTCTACTGCTGCTGCTTGGATGTACAGAGTATGGGTCTACGCTGCTTGGATAGTACAGAGAGTGGTTCTGCTGCTGCTGCTTGGACAGTACAGAGATGTGGTCTGCTGCTTGGGTAGAACAGGAAGTGGGTCTGCTGCTGCTGCTGCTTGGATAGTAAAGAGTGTGGGTCTGCTGCTGCTGATTGGACAGTACAGAGAGAGGGTCTGCTGCTGCTGCTGCTTGGATAGTAAAGAGTGTGGGTCTGCTGCTGCTGATTGGACAGTACAGAGAGAGGGTCTGCTGCTGCTTGGACAGTACAGAGAGTGGGTCTGCTGCTGCTGCTGCTTGGATAGTACAGAGAGAGGGTCTGCTGCTGCTGGGAGTACAGAGAGTGGGTCTGCTGCTGCTGCTTGGATAGTACAGAGAGTGGGTCTGCTGCTGCTGCTTGGACAGTACAGAGTGTGGGTCTGCTGCTGCTGCTTGGATAGTACAGAGTGTGGGTCTACTGCTGCTGCTTGGATAGTTAAGGGAGAGGGTCTGCTGCTGCTGCTTGGACAGTTCAGGGAGAGGTCTGCTGCTGCTGCTTGGACAGTACAGAGAGTGGGTCTGCTGCTGCTGATTGGATAGTACAGAGTGTGGGTCTACTGCTGCTGCTTGGATAGTACAGAGAGTGGGTCTGCTGCTGCTGCTTGGATAGTACAGAGAGTGGGTCTGCTGCTGCTGATTGGATAGTACAGAGTGTGGGTCTACTGCTGCTGCTTGGATAGTACAGAGTGTGGGTCTACTGCTGCTGCTTTGATAGTACAGAGAGTGGTTCTGCTGCTTGTGTAGAACAGGAAGTGGGTCTGCTGCTGCTGCTGCTGCTTGGATAGTAAAGAGTGTGGGTCTGCTGCTGCAGATTGGACAGTACAGAGAGAGGGTCTGCTGCTGCTTGGACAGTACAAAGAGTGGGTCTGCTGCTGCGCTGCTTGGATAGTACAGAGAGTGGGTCTGCTGCTGCTGCTTGGATAGTACAGAGAGTGGGTCTGCTGCTGCTGATTGGATAGTACAGAGTGTGGGTCTACTGCTGCTGCTTGGATAGTACAGAGTGTGGTCTACTGCTGCTGCTTGGATAGTACAGAGAGTGGGTTCTGCTGCTGCTGCTTGGACAGTACAGAGAGTGGGTCTGCTGCTTGGGTA
Source organism: Salvelinus namaycush (assembly GCF_016432855.1). Classification (NCBI taxonomy): domain Eukaryota; kingdom Metazoa; phylum Chordata; class Actinopteri; order Salmoniformes; family Salmonidae; genus Salvelinus; species Salvelinus namaycush. Next base: position 72,183,529 of record NC_052310.1, read on the forward strand.
GACAGGAAGTGGGTGCTGCTGCTGCTGCTGCTTGGATAGTAAAGAGTGGGTCTGCTGCTGCTGATTGGACAGTACAGAGAGGGGTTCTGCTGCTGGCTGGCAGTACAGAGAGTGGGTCTGCTGCTGCTGCTGCTTGGACAGTACAGAGAGGGTCTGCTGCTGCTTGGACAGTACAGAGAGTTGTCTGCGCTGCTGCTGCTTGGATAGTACAGAGAGTGGGTCTGCTGCTGCTGCTTGGATAGTACAGAGAGTGGGTCTGCTGCTGCTGATTGGATAGTACAGAGTGTGGGTCTACTGCTGCTGCTTGGATAGTACAGAGAGTGGTTCTGCTGCTGTTGCTTGGACAGTACAGAGAGTGGGTCTGCTGCTTGGGTAGAACAGGAGGGTCTGCTGCTGCTGCTGCTGCTTGGATAGTAAGAGTTGGGTCTGCTGCTGCTGATTGGACAGTACAGAGAAGGGTCTGCTGCTGCTGCTTGGACAGTACAGAGAGTGGGTCTGCTGCTGCTGCTGCTGGATAGTACAGAGAGAGGGTCTGCTGCTGCTTGGACAGTACAGAGATGGGTCTGCTGCTGCTTGGACAGTACAGAGAGTGGGTCTGCTGCTGCTGCTTGGACAGTACAGAGTGTGGGTCTGCTGCTGCTGCTTGGATAGGACAGAGTGTGGGTCTCCTGCTGCTGCTGCTTGGACAGTACAGAGTGTGGGTCTGCTGCTGCTGCTTGGATAGTACAGAGTGTGGGTCTACTGCTGCGGCTTGGATAGTACAGAGAGTGGGTCTGCTGCTGCTGCTTGATAGTACAGAGAGTGGGTCTGCTGCTGCTGCTTGGACAGTACAGAGTGTGGGTCTGCTGCTGCTGCTTGGATAGTACAGAGTGTGGGTCTACTGCTGCTGCTTGGATAGTTAAGGGAGAGGTCTGCTGCTGCTGCTTGGACAGTTCAGGGAGAGGGTCTGCTGCTGCTGCTTGGACAGTACAGAGAGTGGGTCTGCTGCTGCTGATTGGATAGTACAGAGTGTGGGTCTACTGCTGCTGCTTGGATAGTACAGAGAGTGGGTCTGCTGCTGCTGCTTGGATAGTACAGAGATGGTCTGCTGCTGATTGGATAGTACAGAGTGTGGGTCTACTGCTGCTGCTGATAGTAAGAGTGTGGGTCTGCTGCTGCTGCTTGGATAGTAAGGGAGAGGGTCTGCTGCTGCTGCTTGGACAGTTCAGAGAGAGGGTCTGTTGCTGCTGCTTGGACAGTACCGAGAGAGGGTCTGCTGCTGCTGCTTGGACAGTACAGAGAGAGGGTCTGCTGCTGCTGCTGCTGCTGCTGCTGCTGCTTGGATAGTAAAGAGTGTGGGTCTGCTGTAGCTGATTGGACAGTACAGAGAGAGGGTCTGCTGCTGCTTGGACAGTACAGAGAGTGGGTCTGCAGCTGCTGCTGCTTGGATAGTACAGAGAGAGGGTCTGCTGCTGCTTGGATAGTACAGAGTGTGGGTCTACTGCTGCGGCTTGGATAGTACAGAGAGTGGGTCTGCTGCTGCTGCTTGGATAGTACAGAGAGTGGGTCTGCTGCTGCTGCTTGGACAGTACAGAGTGTGGGTCTGCTGCTGCTGCTTGGACAGTACAGAGAGTGGGTCTGCTGCTGCTGCTGCTTGGACAGTACAGAGAGTGGGTCTGCTGCTGCTGCTTGGACAGTACAGAGAGTGGGTCTGCTGCTGCTGCTTGGACAGTACAGAGTGTGGGTCTGCTGCTGCTGCTTGGACAGTACAGAGAGTGGGTCTGCTGCTGCTGCTTGGACAGTACAGAGAGTGGGTCTGCTGCTGCTGCTTGGACAGTACAGAGTGTGGGTCTGCTGCTGCTGCTTGGATAGTACAGAGTGTGGGTCTACTGCTGCTGCTGCTTGGATAGTACAGAGAGTGGGTCTGCTGCTGCTGCTTGGATAGTACAGAGAGTGGGTCTGCTGCTGCTGCTTGGATAGTTAAGGGAGAGGGTCTGTTGCTGCTGCTTGGACAGTACAGAGAGTGGGTCTGCTGCTGCTGCTGCTGCTGCTGCTGCTTGGATAGTACAGAGAGTGTGGGTCTCCCGCTGCTGCTTGGACAGTACAGAGAGTGGGTCTACTGCTGCTTGGATAGTGCCGAGAGTGGGTCTGCTGCTGCTGCTTGGACAGTACACAGAGTGGGTCTACTGCTGCTTGGATAGTACCGAGAGTGGGTCTGCTGCTGCTGCTGCTTGGATAGTACAGAGAGTGGGTCTACTGCTGCTGCTTGGACAGAACAGAGAGTGGGTCTGCTGCTGCTGCTGCTGCTTGGACAGTACAGAGAGTGGTTCTACTGCTGCTTGGATGGTACAGAGAGTGGGTCTACTGCTGCTTGGATAGTACCGAGAGTGGGTCTACTGCTGCTGCTGCTTGGATAGTACCGAGAGTGGGTCTGCTGCTGCTGCTGCTTGGATAGTACCGAGAGTGGGTCTGCTGCTGCTGCTTGGATAGTACAGAGAGAGAGTCTGCTGCTGCTTTTTGGATAGTAAAGAGTGTGGGTCTGCTGCTGCTGCTTGGACAGTACAGAGAGTGGGTCTGCTGCTGCTGCTCCTTGGATAGTACAGAGTTAGGGTCTGTTGCTGCTGCTGCTCGGACAGTACAGAGTGTGGGTATGCTGCTGCTGCTTGGACAGTACAGAGAGTGGTCTGCTGCTGTTCTTGACAGTACAGAGAGTGGGTCTGCTGCTGCTGCTTGGACAGTACAGAGTGTGGTCTGCTGCTGCTGCTTGGATAGTACAGAGAGTGGGTCTGCTGCTGCTTGGATAGTACAGAGTGTGGTCTGCTGCTGCTGCTTGGATAGTTAAGGAGTGGGGTCTGCTGCTGCTGCTGCTGCTTGGACAGATACAGAGAGAGGGTCTGCTGCTGCTGCTTGGACGTACGAGAGTGGGTCTGCTGCTTGCTGCTGCTGCTTGACAGTACAGAGAGGGGTCTGCTGCTGCTGCTTGCCAGTACGAGAGTGGGTCTGCTGCTGCTGCTGCTGCTTGGACATACAGAGAGAGGGTCGCTGCTGCTGTCTATGCTGCTGCTGCTGCTCCTTGGATAGTACAGAGAGAGAGTCGCTGCTGCTGCTGCTTGGATAGTACAGAGAGTGGGTCTGCTGCTGCTGCTTGGACAGTACAGAGAGTGGGTCTGCTGCTTGGGTAGAACAGGAAGTGGTCTCTGCTGCTGCTGCTGCTTGGTAGTAAAGAGAGTGGGTCTGCTGCTGCCCTG